>NW_028276247.1:0-32545 GCF_052056855.1 Sturnus vulgaris
TCTCAGTTCTGCGGGCAAGCACGCCCTCTTGCCTTGGCCCCGAGTGCAAAGTCCCGAGCGAGCACTCGACTCAGTGCAATGCACCCGGAAGGACGCTCTCGCTCGCCTTTCAAGGAGCGATTCCTAACAGCAGAAGCAGCAGAGGCACAAACTGCACGACGAGAGGGGACAACGTAGAACACGTCTCTGTCCTGGCACATTTGCGTGTGCGATACTTCCCTCCGGCTCTTCGGGCCTTGCGAAGCTCTGTGTACTGCGAGCGCTGTACTCGCAGCTGAGAAGGACCGTGGAGCTAGCGGCGAATTCGGAGAGCTCTTCGCTGCACTGCGCCGCTCGCAAGCGGCTTCGTTCTTCGCCTTCTGCCGTCCGGCGAGAGCTGAACTCCAGCGGTCAGTTGCAGCTCTGCCCACAGCGTGTTCTCAGTTCTGCGGGCAAGCACGCCCTCTTGCCTTGGCCCCGAGTGCAAAGTCCCGAGCGAGCACTCGACTCAGTGCAATGCACCCGGAGGACGCTCTCGCTCGCCTTTCAAGGAGCGATTCCTAACAGCAGAAGCAGCAGAGGCACAAACTGCACGACGAGAGGGGACAACGTAGAACACGTCTCTGTCCTGGCACATTTGCGTGTGCGATACTTCCCTCCGGCTCTTCGGGCCTTGCGAAGCTCTGTGTACTGCGAGCGCTGCTACTCGCAGCTGAGAAGGACCGTGAGCTAGCGGCGAATTCGGAGAGCTCTTCGCTGCACTGCGCCGCTCGCAAGCGGCTTCGTTCTTCGCCTTCTGCCGTCCGGCGAGAGCTGAACTCGAGCGGTCAGTTGCAGCTCTGCCCAACAGCGTGTTCTCAGTTCTGCGGGCAAGCACGCCCTCTTGCCTTGGCCCCGAGAGCAAAGTCCCGAGCGAGCACTCGACTCAGTGCAATGCACCCGGAAGGACGCTCTCGCTCGCCTTTCAAGGAGCGATTCCTAACAGCAGAAGCAGCAGAGGCACAAACTGCACGACGAGAGGGGACAACGTAGAACACGTCTCTGTCCTGGCACATTTGCGTGTGCGATACTTCCCTCCGGCTCTTCGGGCCTTGCGAAGCTCTGTGTACTGCGAGCGCTGCTACTCGCAGCTGAGAAGGACCGTGGAGCTAGCGGCGAATTCGGAGAGCTCTTCGCTGCACTGCGCCGCTCGCAAGCGGCTTCGTTCTTCGCCTTCTGCCGTCCGGCGAGAGCTGAACTCGAGCGGTCAGTTGCAGCTCTGCCCAACAGCGTGTTCTCAGTTCTGCGGGCAAGCACGCCCTCTTGCCTTGGCCCCGAGTGCAAAGTCCCGAGCGAGCACTCGACTCAGTGCAATGCACCCGGAAGGACGCTCTCGCTCGCCTTTCGAGGAGCGATTCCTAACAGCAGAAGCAGCAGAGGCACAAACTGCACGACGAGAGGGGACAACGTAGAACACGTCTCTGTCCTGGCACATTTGCGTGTGCGATACTTCCCTCCGGCTCTTCGGGCCTTGCGAAGCTCTGTGTACTGCGAGCGCTGCTACTCGCAGCTGAGAAGGACCGTGGAGCTAGCGGCGAATTCGGAGAGCTCTTCGCTGCACTGCGCCGCTCGCAAGCGGCTTCGTTCTTCGCCTTCTGCCGTCCGGCGAGAGCTGAACTCCAGCGGTCAGTTGCAGCTCTGCCCAACAGCGTGTTCTCAGTTCTGCGGGCAAGCACGCCCTCTTGCCTTGGCCCCCGAGTGCAAAGTCCCGAGCGAGCACTCGACTCAGTGCAATGCACCCGGAAGGACGCTCTCGCTCGCCTTTCAAGGAGCGATTCCTAACAGCAGAAGCAGCAGAGGCACAAACTGCACGACGAGAGGGGACAACGTAGAACACGTCTCTGTCCTGGCACATTTGCGTGTGCGATACTTCCCTCCGGCTCTTCGGGCCTTGCGAAGCTCTGTGTACTGCGAGCGCTGCTACTCGCAGCTGAGAAGGACCGTGGAGCTAGCGGCGAATTCGGAGAGCTCTTCGCTGCACTGCGCCGCTCGCAAGCGGCTTCGTTCTTCGCCTTCTGCCGTCCGGCGAGAGCTGAACTCCAGCGGTCAGTTGCAGCTCTGCCCAACAGCGTGTTCTCAGTTCTGCGGGCAAGCACGCCCTCTTGCCTTGGCCCCGAGTGCAAAGTCCCGAGCGAGCACTCGACTCAGTGCAATGCACCCGGAAGGACGCTCTCGCTCGCCTTTCAAGGAGCGATTCCTAACAGCAGAAGCAGCAGAGGCACAAACTGCACGACGAGAGGGGACAACGTAGAACACGTCTCTGTCCTGGCACATTTGCGTGTGCGATACTTCCCTCCGGCTCTTCGGGCCTTGCGAAGCTCTGTGTACTGCGAGCGCTGCTACTCGCAGCTGAGAAGGACCGTGGAGCTAGCGGCGAATTCGGAGAGCTCTTCGCTGCACTGCGCCGCTCGCAAGCGGCTTCGTTCTTCGCCTTCTGCCGTCCGGCGAGAGCTGAACTCCAGCGGTCAGTTGCAGCTCTGCCCAACAGCGTGTTCTCAGTTCTGCGGGCAAGCACGCCCTCTTGCCTTGGCCCCGAGTGCAAAGTCCCGAGCGAGCACTCGACTCAGTGCAATGCACCCGGAAGGACGCTCTCGCTCGCCTTTCAAGGAGCGATTCCTAACAGCAGAAGCAGCAGAGGCACAAACTGCACGACGAGAGGGGACAACGTAGAACACGTCTCTGTCCTGGCACATTTGCGTGTGCGATACTTCCCTCCGGCTCTTCGGGCCTTGCGAAGCTCTGTGTACTGCGAGCGCTGCTACTCGCAGCTGAGAAGGACCGTGGAGCTAGCGGCGAATTCGGAGAGCTCTTCGCTGCACTGCGCCGCTCGCAAGCGGCTTCGTTCTTCGCCTTCTGCCGTCCGGCGAGAGCTGAACTCGAGCGGTCAGTTGCAGCTCTGCCCAACAGCGTGTTCTCAGTTCTGCGGGCAAGCACGCCCTCTTGCCTTGGCCCCGAGTGCAAAGTCCCGAGCGAGCACTCGACTCAGTGCAATGCACCCGGAAGGACGCTCTCGCTCGCCTTTCAAGGAGCGATTCCTAACAGCAGAAGCAGCAGAGGCACAAACTGCACGACGAGAGGGGACACCGTAGAACACGTCTCTGTCCTGGCACATTTGCGTGTGCGATACTTCCCTCCGGCTCTTCGGGCCTTGCGAAGCTCTGTGTACTGCGAGCGCTGCTACTCGCAGCTGAGAAGGACCGTGGAGCTAGCGGCGAATTCGGAGAGCTCTTCGCTGCACTGCGCCGCTCGCAAGCGGCTTCGTTCTTCGCCTTCTGCCGTCCGGCGAGAGCTGAACTCCAGCGGTCAGTTGCAGCTCTGCCCAACAGCGTGTTCTCAGTTCTGCGGGCAAGCACGCCCTCTTGCCTTGGCCCCGAGTGCAAAGTCCCGAGCGAGCACTCGACTCAGTGCAATGCACCCGGAAGGACGCTCTCGCTCGCCTTTCGAGGAGCGATTCCTAACAGCAGAAGCAGCAGAGGCACAAACTGCACGACGAGAGGGGACAACGTAGAACACGTCTCTGTCCTGGCACATTTGCGTGTGCGATACTTCCCTCCGGCTCTTCGGGCCTTGCGAAGCTCTGTGTACTGCGAGCGCTGCTACTCGCAGCTGAGAAGGACCGTGGAGCTAGCGGCGAATTCGGAGAGCTCTTCGCTGCACTGCGCCGCTCGCAAGCGGCTTCGTTCTTCGCCTTCTGCCGTCCGGCGAGAGCTGAACTCCAGCGGTCAGTTGCAGCTCTGCCCAACAGCGTGTTCTCAGTTCTGCGGGCAAGCACGCCCTCTTGCCTTGGCCCCGAGAGCAAAGTCCCGAGCGAGCACTCGACTCAGTGCAATGCACCCGGAAGGACGCTCTCGCTCGTCTTTCAAGGAGCGATTCCTAACAGCAGAAGCAGCAGAGGCACAAACTGCACGACGAGAGGGGACAACGTAGAACACGTCTCTGTCCTGGCACATTTGCGTGTGCGATACTTCCCTCCGGCTCTTCGGGCCTTGCGAAGCTCTGTGTACTGCGAGCGCTGCTACTCGCAGCTGAGAAGGACCGTGGAGCTAGCGGCGAATTCGGAGAGCTCTTCGCTGCACTGCGCCGCTCGCAAGCGGCTTCGTTCTTCGCCTTCTGCCGTCCGGCGAGAGCTGAACTCCAGCGGTCAGTTGCAGCTCTGCCCAACAGCGTGTTCTCAGTTCTGCGGGCAAGCACGCCCTCTTGCCTTGGCCCCGAGTGCAAAGTCCCGAGCGAGCACTCGACTCAGTGCAATGCACCCGGAAGGACGCTCTCGCTCGCCTTTCGAGGAGCGATTCCTAACAGCAGAAGCAGCAGAGGCACAAACTGCACGACGAGAGGGGACAACGTAGAACACGTCTCTGTCCTGGCACATTTGCGTGTGCGATACTTCCCTCCGGCTCTTCGGGCCTTGCGAAGCTCTGTGTACTGCGAGCGCTGCTACTCGCAGCTGAGAAGGACCGTGGAGCTAGCGGCGAATTCGGAGAGCTCTTCGCTGCACTGCGCCGCTCGCAAGCGGCTTCGTTCTTCGCCTTCTGCCGTCCGGCGAGAGCTGAACTCGAGCGGTCAGTTGCAGCTCTGCCCAACAGCGTGTTCTCAGTTCTGCGGGCAAGCACGCCCTCTTGCCTTGGCCCCGAGTGCAAAGTCCCGAGCGAGCACTCGACTCAGTGCAATGCACCCGGAAGGACGCTCTCGCTCGCCTTTCGAGGAGCGATTCCTAACAGCAGAAGCAGCAGAGGCACAAACTGCACGACGAGAGGGGACAACGTAGAACACGTCTCTGTCCTGGCACATTTGCGTGTGCGATACTTCCCTCCGGCTCTTCGGGCCTTGCGAAGCTCTGTGTACTGCGAGCGCTGCTACTCGCAGCTGAGAAGGACCGTGGAGCTAGCGGCGAATTCGGAGAGCTCTTCGCTGCACTGCGCCGCTCGCAAGCGGCTTCGTTCTTCGCCTTCTGCCGTCCGGCGAGAGCTGAACTCCAGCGGTCAGTTGCAGCTCTGCCCAACAGCGTGTTCTCAGTTCTGCGGGCAAGCACGCCCTCTTGCCTTGGCCCCGAGTGCAAAGTCCCGAGCGAGCACTCGACTCAGTGCAATGCACCCGGAAGGACGCTCTCGCTCGCCTTTCGAGGAGCGATTCCTAACAGCAGAAGCAGCAGAGGCACAAACTGCACGACGAGAGGGGACAACGTAGAACACGTCTCTGTCCTGGCACATTTGCGTGTGCGATACTTCCCTCCGGCTCTTCGGGCCTTGCGAAGCTCTGTGTACTGCGAGCGCTGCTACTCGCAGCTGAGAAGGACCGTGGAGCTAGCGGCGAATTCGGAGAGCTCTTCGCTGCACTGCGCCGCTCGCAAGCGGCTTCGTTCTTCGCCTTCTGCCGTCCGGCGAGAGCTGAACTCCAGCGGTCAGTTGCAGCTCTGCCCAACAGCGTGTTCTCAGTTCTGCGGGCAAGCACGCCCTCTTGCCTTGGCCCCGAGTGCAAAGTCCCGAGCGAGCACTCGACTCAGTGCAATGCACCCGGAAGGACGCTCTCGCTCGCCTTTCGAGGAGCGATTCCTAACAGCAGAAGCAGCAGAGGCACAAACTGCACGACGAGAGGGGACAACGTAGAACACGTCTCTGTCCTGGCACATTTGCGTGTGCGATACTTCCCTCCGGCTCTTCGGGCCTTGCGAAGCTCTGTGTACTGCGAGCGCTGCTACTCGCAGCTGAGAAGGACCGTGGAGCTAGCGGCGAATTCGGAGAGCTCTTCGCTGCACTGCGCCGCTCGCAAGCGGCTTCGTTCTTCGCCTTCTGCCGTCCGGCGAGAGCTGAACTCCAGCGGTCAGTTGCAGCTCTGCCCAACAGCGTGTTCTCAGTTCTGCGGGCAAGCACGCCCTCTTGCCTTGGCCCCGAGTGCAAAGTCCCGAGCGAGCACTCGACTCAGTGCAATGCACCCGGAAGGACGCTCTCGCTCGCCTTTCGAGGAGCGATTCCTAACAGCAGAAGCAGCAGAGGCACAAACTGCACGACGAGAGGGGACAACGTAGAACACGTCTCTGTCCTGGCACATTTGCGTGTGCGATACTTCCCTCCGGCTCTTCGGGCCTTGCGAAGCTCTGTGTACTGCGAGCGCTGCTACTCGCAGCTGAGAAGGACCGTGGAGCTAGCGGCGAATTCGGAGAGCTCTTCGCTGCACTGCGCCGCTCGCAAGCGGCTTCGTTCTTCGCCTTCTGCCGTCCGGCGAGAGCTGAACTCGAGCGGTCAGTTGCAGCTCTGCCCAACAGCGTGTTCTCAGTTCTGCGGGCAAGCACGCCCTCTTGCCTTGGCCCCGAGAGCAAAGTCCCGAGCGAGCACTCGACTCAGTGCAATGCACCCGGAAGGACGCTCTCGCTCGCCTTTCGAGGAGCGATTCCTAACAGCAGAAGCAGCAGAGGCACAAACTGCACGACGAGAGGGGACAACGTAGAACACGTCTCTGTCCTGGCACATTTGCGTGTGCGATACTTCCCTCCGGCTCTTCGGGCCTTGCGAAGCTCTGTGTACTGCGAGCGCTGCTACTCGCAGCTGAGAAGGACCGTGGAGCTAGCGGCGAATTCGGAGAGCTCTTCGCTGCACTGCGCCGCTCGCAAGCGGCTTCGTTCTTCGCCTTCTGCCGTCCGGCGAGAGCTGAACTCCAGCGGTCAGTTGCAGCTCTGCCCAACAGCGTGTTCTCAGTTCTGCGGGCAAGCACGCCCTCTTGCCTTGGCCCCGAGTGCAAAGTCCCGAGCGAGCACTCGACTCAGTGCAATGCACCCGGAAGGACGCTCTCGCTCGTCTTTCGAGGAGCGATTCCTAACAGCAGAAGCAGCAGAGGCACAAACTGCACGACGAGAGGGGACAACGTAGAACACGTCTCTGTCCTGGCACATTTGCGTGTGCGATACTTCCCTCCGGCTCTTCGGGCCTTGCGAAGCTCTGTGTACTGCGAGCGCTGCTACTCGCAGCTGAGAAGGACCGTGGAGCTAGCGGCGAATTCGGAGAGCTCTTCGCTGCACTGCGCCGCTCGCAAGCGGCTTCGTTCTTCGCCTTCTGCCGTCCGGCGAGAGCTGAACTCGAGCCGTCAGTTGCAGCTCTGCCCAACAGCGTGTTCTCAGTTCTGCGGGCAAGCACGCCCTCTTGCCTTGGCCCCGAGTGCAAAGTCCCGAGCGAGCACTCGACTCAGTGCAATGCACCCGGAAGGACGCTCTCGCTCGCCTTTCGAGGAGCGATTCCTAACAGCAGAAGCAGCAGAGGCACAAACTGCACGACGAGAGGGGACAACGTAGAACACGTCTCTGTCCTGGCACATTTGCGTGTGCGATACTTCCCTCCGGCTCTTCGGGCCTTGCGAAGCTCTGTGTACTGCGAGCGCTGCTACTCGCAGCTGAGAAGGACCGTGGAGCTAGCGGCGAATTCGGAGAGCTCTTCGCTGCACTGCGCCGCTCGCAAGCGGCTTCGTTCTTCGCCTTCTGCCGTCCGGCGAGAGCTGAACTCCAGCGGTCAGTTGCAGCTCTGCCCAACAGCGTGTTCTCAGTTCTGCGGGCAAGCACGCCCTCTTGCCTTGGCCCCGAGTGCAAAGTCCCGAGCGAGCACTCGACTCAGTGCAATGCACCCGGAAGGACGCTCTCGCTCGCCTTTCGAGGAGCGATTCCTAACAGCAGAAGCAGCAGAGGCACAAACTGCACGACGAGAGGGGACAACGTAGAACACGTCTCTGTCCTGGCACATTTGCGTGTGCGATACTTCCCTCCGGCTCTTCGGGCCTTGCGAAGCTCTGTGTACTGCGAGCGCTGCTACTCGCAGCTGAGAAGGACCGTGGAGCTAGCGGCGAATTCGGAGAGCTCTTCGCTGCACTGCGCCGCTCGCAAGCGGCTTCGTTCTTCGCCTTCTGCCGTCCGGCGAGAGCTGAACTCCAGCGGTCAGTTGCAGCTCTGCCCAACAGCGTGTTCTCAGTTCTGCGGGCAAGCACGCCCTCTTGCCTTGGCCCCGAGTGCAAAGTCCCGAGCGAGCACTCGACTCAGTGCAATGCACCCGGAAGGACGCTCTCGCTCGCCTTTCGAGGAGCGATTCCTAACAGCAGAAGCAGCAGAGGCACAAACTGCACGACGAGAGGGGACAACGTAGAACACGTCTCTGTCCTGGCACATTTGCGTGTGCGATACTTCCCTCCGGCTCTTCGGGCCTTGCGAAGCTCTGTGTACTGCGAGCGCTGCTACTCGCAGCTGAGAAGGACCGTGGAGCTAGCGGCGAATTCGGAGAGCTCTTCGCTGCACTGCGCCGCTCGCAAGCGGCTTCGTTCTTCGCCTTCTGCCGTCCGGCGAGAGCTGAACTCCAGCGGTCAGTTGCAGCTCTGCCCAACAGCGTGTTCTCAGTTCTGCGGGCAAGCACGCCCTCTTGCCTTGGCCCCGAGTGCAAAGTCCCGAGCGAGCACTCGACTCAGTGCAATGCACCCGGAAGGACGCTCTCGCTCGCCTTTCGAGGAGCGATTCCTAACAGCAGAAGCAGCAGAGGCACAAACTGCACGACGAGAGGGGACAACGTAGAACACGTCTCTGTCCTGGCACATTTGCGTGTGCGATACTTCCCTCCGGCTCTTCGGGCCTTGCGAAGCTCTGTGTACTGCGAGCGCTGCTACTCGCAGCTGAGAAGGACCGTGGAGCTAGCGGCGAATTCGGAGAGCTCTTCGCTGCACTGCGCCGCTCGCAAGCGGCTTCGTTCTTCGCCTTCTGCCGTCCGGCGAGAGCTGAACTCGAGCGGTCAGTTGCAGCTCTGCCCAACAGCGTGTTCTCAGTTCTGCGGGCAAGCACGCCCTCTTGCCTTGGCCCCGAGTGCAAAGTCCCGAGCGAGCACTCGACTCAGTGCAATGCACCCGGAAGGACGCTCTCGCTCGCCTTTCGAGGAGCGATTCCTAACAGCAGAAGCAGCAGAGGCACAAACTGCACGACGAGAGGGGACAACGTAGAACACGTCTCTGTCCTGGCACATTTGCGTGTGCGATACTTCCCTCCGGCTCTTCGGGCCTTGCGAAGCTCTGTGTACTGCGAGCGCTGCTACTCGCAGCTGAGAAGGACCGTGGAGCTAGCGGCGAATTCGGAGAGCTCTTCGCTGCACTGCGCCGCTCGCAAGCGGCTTCGTTCTTCGCCTTCTGCCGTCCGGCGAGAGCTGAACTCGAGCGGTCAGTTGCAGCTCTGCCCAACAGCGTGTTCTCAGTTCTGCGGGCAAGCACGCCCTCTTGCCTTGGCCCCGAGAGCAAAGTCCCGAGCGAGCACTCGACTCAGTGCAATGCACCCGGAAGGACGCTCTCGCTCGCCTTTCGAGGAGCGATTCCTAACAGCAGAAGCAGCAGAGGCACAAACTGCACGACGAGAGGGGACAACGTAGAACACGTCTCTGTCCTGGCACATTTGCGTGTGCGATACTTCCCTCCGGCTCTTCGGGCCTTGCGAAGCTCTGTGTACTGCGAGCGCTGCTACTCGCAGCTGAGAAGGACCGTGGAGCTAGCGGCGAATTCGGAGAGCTCTTCGCTGCACTGCGCCGCTCGCAAGCGGCTTCGTTCTTCGCCTTCTGCCGTCCGGCGAGAGCTGAACTCCAGCGGTCAGTTGCAGCTCTGCCCAACAGCGTGTTCTCAGTTCTGCGGGCAAGCACGCCCTCTTGCCTTGGCCCCGAGTGCAAAGTCCCGAGCGAGCACTCGACTCAGTGCAATGCACCCGGAAGGACGCTCTCGCTCGTCTTTCGAGGAGCGATTCCTAACAGCAGAAGCAGCAGAGGCACAAACTGCACGACGAGAGGGGACAACGTAGAACACGTCTCTGTCCTGGCACATTTGCGTGTGCGATACTTCCCTCCGGCTCTTCGGGCCTTGCGAAGCTCTGTGTACTGCGAGCGCTGCTACTCGCAGCTGAGAAGGACCGTGGAGCTAGCGGCGAATTCGGAGAGCTCTTCGCTGCACTGCGCCGCTCGCAAGCGGCTTCGTTCTTCGCCTTCTGCCGTCCGGCGAGAGCTGAACTCGAGCCGTCAGTTGCAGCTCTGCCCAACAGCGTGTTCTCAGTTCTGCGGGCAAGCACGCCCTCTTGCCTTGGCCCCGAGTGCAAAGTCCCGAGCGAGCACTCGACTCAGTGCAATGCACCCGGAAGGACGCTCTCGCTCGCCTTTCGAGGAGCGATTCCTAACAGCAGAAGCAGCAGAGGCACAAACTGCACGACGAGAGGGGACAACGTAGAACACGTCTCTGTCCTGGCACATTTGCGTGTGCGATACTTCCCTCCGGCTCTTCGGGCCTTGCGAAGCTCTGTGTACTGCGAGCGCTGCTACTCGCAGCTGAGAAGGACCGTGGAGCTAGCGGCGAATTCGGAGAGCTCTTCGCTGCACTGCGCCGCTCGCAAGCGGCTTCGTTCTTCGCCTTCTGCCGTCCGGCGAGAGCTGAACTCCAGCGGTCAGTTGCAGCTCTGCCCAACAGCGTGTTCTCAGTTCTGCGGGCAAGCACGCCCTCTTGCCTTGGCCCCGAGTGCAAAGTCCCGAGCGAGCACTCGACTCAGTGCAATGCACCCGGAAGGACGCTCTCGCTCGCCTTTCGAGGAGCGATTCCTAACAGCAGAAGCAGCAGAGGCACAAACTGCACGACGAGAGGGGACAACGTAGAACACGTCTCTGTCCTGGCACATTTGCGTGTGCGATACTTCCCTCCGGCTCTTCGGGCCTTGCGAAGCTCTGTGTACTGCGAGCGCTGCTACTCGCAGCTGAGAAGGACCGTGGAGCTAGCGGCGAATTCGGAGAGCTCTTCGCTGCACTGCGCCGCTCGCAAGCGGCTTCGTTCTTCGCCTTCTGCCGTCCGGCGAGAGCTGAACTCCAGCGGTCAGTTGCAGCTCTGCCCAACAGCGTGTTCTCAGTTCTGCGGGCAAGCACGCCCTCTTGCCTTGGCCCCGAGTGCAAAGTCCCGAGCGAGCACTCGACTCAGTGCAATGCACCCGGAAGGACGCTCTCGCTCGCCTTTCGAGGAGCGATTCCTAACAGCAGAAGCAGCAGAGGCACAAACTGCACGACGAGAGGGGACAACGTAGAACACGTCTCTGTCCTGGCACATTTGCGTGTGCGATACTTCCCTCCGGCTCTTCGGGCCTTGCGAAGCTCTGTGTACTGCGAGCGCTGCTACTCGCAGCTGAGAAGGACCGTGGAGCTAGCGGCGAATTCGGAGAGCTCTTCGCTGCACTGCGCCGCTCGCAAGCGGCTTCGTTCTTCGCCTTCTGCCGTCCGGCGAGAGCTGAACTCCAGCGGTCAGTTGCAGCTCTGCCCAACAGCGTGTTCTCAGTTCTGCGGGCAAGCACGCCCTCTTGCCTTGGCCCCGAGTGCAAAGTCCCGAGCGAGCACTCGACTCAGTGCAATGCACCCGGAAGGACGCTCTCGCTCGCCTTTCGAGGAGCGATTCCTAACAGCAGAAGCAGCAGAGGCACAAACTGCACGACGAGAGGGGACAACGTAGAACACGTCTCTGTCCTGGCACATTTGCGTGTGCGATACTTCCCTCCGGCTCTTCGGGCCTTGCGAAGCTCCGTGTACTGCGAGCGCTGCTACTCGCAGCTGAGAAGGACCGTGGAGCTAGCGGCGAATTCGGAGAGCTCTTCGCTGCACTGCGCCGCTCGCAAGCGGCTTCGTTCTTCGCCTTCTGCCGTCCGGCGAGAGCTGAACTCGAGCGGTCAGTTGCAGCTCTGCCCAACAGCGTGTTCTCAGTTCTGCGGGCAAGCACGCCCTCTTGCCTTGGCCCCGAGTGCAAAGTCCCGAGCGAGCACTCGACTCAGTGCAATGCACCCGGAAGGACGCTCTCGCTCGCCTTTCGAGGAGCGATTCCTAACAGCAGAAGCAGCAGAGGCACAAACTGCACGACGAGAGGGGACAACGTAGAACACGTCTCTGTCCTGGCACATTTGCGTGTGCGATACTTCCCTCCGGCTCTTCGGGCCTTGCGAAGCTCTGTGTACTGCGAGCGCTGCTACTCGCAGCTGAGAAGGACCGTGGAGCTAGCGGCGAATTCGGAGAGCTCTTCGCTGCACTGCGCCGCTCGCAAGCGGCTTCGTTCTTCGCCTTCTGCCGTCCGGCGAGAGCTGAACTCCAGCGGTCAGTTGCAGCTCTGCCCAACAGCGTGTTCTCAGTTCTGCGGGCAAGCACGCCCTCTTGCCTTGGCCCCGAGTGCAAAGTCCCGAGCGAGCACTCGACTCAGTGCAATGCACCCGGAAGGACGCTCTCGCTCGCCTTTCGAGGAGCAATTCCTAACAGCAGAAGCAGCAGAGGCACAAACTGCACGACGAGAGGGGACAACGTAGAACACGTCTCTGTCCTGGCACATTTGCGTGTGCGATACTTCCCTCCGGCTCTTCGGGCCTTGCGAAGCTCTGTGTACTGCGAGCGCTGCTACTCGCAGCTGAGAAGGACCGTGGAGCTAGCGGCGAATTCGGAGAGCTCTTCGCTGCACTGCGCCGCTCGCAAGCGGCTTCGTTCTTCGCCTTCTGCCGTCCGGCGAGAGCTGAACTCCAGCGGTCAGTTGCAGCTCTGCCCAACAGCGTGTTCTCAGTTCTGCGGGCAAGCACGCCCTCTTGCCTTGGCCCCGAGTGCAAAGTCCCGAGCGAGCACTCGACTCAGTGCAATGCACCCGGAAGGACGCTCTCGCTCGCCTTTCAAGGAGCGATTCCTAACAGCAGAAGCAGCAGAGGCACAAACTGCACGACGAGAGGGGACAACGTAGAACACGTCTCTGTCCTGGCACATTTGCGTGTGCGATACTTCCCTCCGGCTCTTCGGGCCTTGCGAAGCTCTGTGTACTGCGAGCGCTGCTACTCGCAGCTGAGAAGGACCGTGGAGCTAGCGGCGAATTCGGAGAGCTCTTCGCTGCACTGCGCCGCTCGCAAGCGGCTTCGTTCTTCGCCTTCTGCCGTCCGGCGAGAGCTGAACTCCAGCGGTCAGTTGCAGCTCTGCCCAACAGCGTGTTCTCAGTTCTGCGGGCAAGCACGCCCTCTTGCCTTGGCCCCGAGAGCAAAGTCCCGAGCGAGCACTCGACTCAGTGCAATGCACCCGGAAGGACGCTCTCGCTCGCCTTTCGAGGAGCGATTCCTAACAGCAGAAGCAGCAGAGGCACAAACTGCACGACGAGAGGGGACAACGTAGAACACGTCTCTGTCCTGGCACATTTGCGTGTGCGATACTTCCCTCCGGCTCTTCGGGCCTTGCGAAGCTCTGTGTACTGCGAGCGCTGCTACTCGCAGCTGAGAAGGACCGTGGAGCTAGCGGCGAATTCGGAGAGCTCTTCGCTGCACTGCGCCGCTCGCAAGCGGCTTCGTTCTTCGCCTTCTGCCGTCCGGCGAGAGCTGAACTCCGGCGGTCAATTGCAGCTCTGCCCAACAGCGTGTTCTCAGTTCTGCGGGCAAGCACGCCCTCTTGCCTTGGCCCCGAGTGCAAAGTCCCGAGCGAGCACTCGACTCAGTGCAATGCACCCGGAAGGACGCTCTCGCTCGCCTTTCAAGGAGCGATTCCTAACAGCAGAAGCAGCAGAGGCACAAACTGCACGACGAGAGGGGACAACGTAGAACACGTCTCTGTCCTGGCACATTTGCGTGTGCGATACTTCCCTCCGGCTCTTCGGGCCTTGCGAAGCTCTGTGTACTGCGAGCGCTGCTACTCGCAGCTGAGAAGGACCGTGGAGCTAGCGGCGAATTCGGAGAGCTCTTCGCTGCACTGCGCCGCTCGCAAGCGGCTTCGTTCTTCGCCTTCTGCCGTCCGGCGAGAGCTGAACTCCGGCGGTCAGTTGCAGCTCTGCCCAACAGCGTGTTCTCAGTTCTGCGGGCAAGCACGCCCTCTTGCCTTGGCCCCGAGTGCAAAGTCCCGAGCGAGCACTCGACTCAGTGCAATGCACCCGGAAGGACGCTCTCGCTCGCCTTTCAAGGAGCGATTCCTAACAGCAGAAGCAGCAGAGGCACAAACTGCACGACGAGAGGGGACAACGTAGAACACGTCTCTGTCCTGGCACATTTGCGTGTGCGATACTTCCCTCCGGCTCTTCGGGCCTTGCGAAGCTCTGTGTACTGCGAGCGCTGCTACTCGCAGCTGAGAAGGACCGTGGAGCTAGCGGCGAATTCGGAGAGCTCTTCGCTGCACTGCGCCGCTCGCAAGCGGCTTCGTTCTTCGCCTTCTGCCGTCCGGCGAGAGCTGAACTCGAGCGGTCAGTTGCAGCTCTGCCCAACAGCGTGTTCTCAGTTCTGCGGGCAAGTACGCCCTCTTGCCTTGGCCCCGAGAGCAAAGTCCCGAGCGAGCACTCGACTCAGTGCAATGCACCCGGAAGGACGCTCTCGCTCGCCTTTCAAGGAGCGATTCCTAACAGCAGAAGCAGCAGAGGCACAAACTGCACGACGAGAGGGGACAACGTAGAACACGTCTCTGTCCTGGCACATTTGCGTGTGCGATACTTCCCTCCGGCTCTTCGGGCCTTGCGAAGCTCTGTGTACTGCGAGCGCTGCTACTCGCAGCTGAGAAGGACCGTGGAGCTAGCGGCGAATTCGGAGAGCTCTTCGCTGCACTGCGCCGCTCGCAAGCGGCTTCGTTCTTCGCCTTCTGCCGTCCGGCGAGAGCTGAACTCCAGCGGTCAGTTGCAGCTCTGCCCAACAGCGTGTTCTCAGTTCTGCGGGCAAGCACGCCCTCTTGCCTTGGCCCCGAGTGCAAAGTCCCGAGCGAGCACTCGACTCAGTGCAATGCACCCGGAAGGACGCTCTCGCTCGCCTTTCAAGGAGCGATTCCTAACAGCAGAAGCAGCAGAGGCACAAACTGCACGACGAGAGGGGACACCGTAGAACACGTCTCTGTCCTGGCACATTTGCGTGTGCGATACTTCCCTCCGGCTCTTCGGGCCTTGCGAAGCTCTGTGTACTGCGAGCGCTGCTACTCGCAGCTGAGAAGGACCGTGGAGCTAGCGGCGAATTCGGAGAGCTCTTCGCTGCACTGCGCCGCTCGCAAGCGGCTTCGTTCTTCGCCTTCTGCCGTCCGGCGAGAGCTGAACTCCAGCGGTCAGTTGCAGCTCTGCCCAACAGCGTGTTCTCAGTTCTGCGGGCAAGCACGCCCTCTTGCCTTGGCCCCGAGAGCAAAGTCCCGAGCGAGCACTCGACTCAGTGCAATGCACCCGGAAGGACGCTCTCGCTCGCCT
Source organism: Sturnus vulgaris (assembly GCF_052056855.1). NCBI lineage: Eukaryota > Metazoa > Chordata > Aves > Passeriformes > Sturnidae > Sturnus > Sturnus vulgaris. Next base: position 15,190 of record NW_028276247.1, read on the forward strand.
TTCAAGGAGCGATTCCTAACAGCAGAAGCAGCAGAGGCACAAACTGCACGACGAGAGGGGACAACGTAGAACACGTCTCTGTCCTGGCACATTTGCGTGTGCGATACTTCCCTCCGGCTCTTCGGGCCTTGCGAAGCTCTGTGTACTGCGAGCGCTGCTACTCGCAGCTGAGAAGGACCGTGGAGCTAGCGGCGAATTCGGAGAGCTCTTCGCTGCACTGCGCCGCTCGCAAGCGGCTTCGTTCTTCGCCTTCTGCCGTCCGGCGAGAGCTGAACTCCAGCGGTCAGTTGCAGCTCTGCCCAACAGCGTGTTCTCAGTTCTGCGGGCAAGCACGCCCTCTTGCCTTGGCCCCGAGAGCAAAGTCCCGAGCGAGCACTCGACTCAGTGCAATGCACCCGGAAGGACGCTCTCGCTCGCCTTTCAAGGAGCGATTCCTAACAGCAGAAGCAGCAGAGGCACAAACTGCACGACGAGAGGGGACAACGTAGAACACGTCTCTGTCCTGGCACATTTGCGTGTGCGATACTTCCCTCCGGCTCTTCGGGCCTTGCGAAGCTCTGTGTACTGCGAGCGCTGCTACTCGCAGCTGAGAAGGACCGTGGAGCTAGCGGCGAATTCGGAGAGCTCTTCGCTGCACTGCGCCGCTCGCAAGCGGCTTCGTTCTTCGCCTTCTGCCGTCCGGCGAGAGCTGAACTCCAGCGGTCAGTTGCAGCTCTGCCCAACAGCGTGTTCTCAGTTCTGCGGGCAAGCACGCCCTCTTGCCTTGGCCCCGAGAGCAAAGTCCCGAGCGAGCACTCGACTCAGTGCAATGCACCCGGAAGGACGCTCTCGCTCGCCTTTCAAGGAGCGATTCCTAACAGCAGAAGCAGCAGAGGCACAAACTGCACGACGAGAGGGGACAACGTAGAACACGTCTCTGTCCTGGCACATTTGCGTGTGCGATACTTCCCTCCGGCTCTTCGGGCCTTGCGAAGCTCTGTGTACTGCGAGCGCTGCTACTCGCAGCTGAGAAGGACCGTGGAGCTACGGGGAATTCGGAGAGCTCTTCGCTGCACTGCGCCGCTCGCAAGCGGCTTCGTTCTTCGCCTTCTGCCGTCCGGCGAGAGCTGAACTCCAGCGGTCAGTTGCAGCTCTGCCCAACAGCGTGTTCTCAGTTCTGCGGGCAAGCACGCCCTCTTGCCTTGGCCCCGAGTGCAAAGTCCCGAGCGAGCACTCGACTCAGTGCAATGCACCCGGAAGGACGCTCTCGCTCGCCTTTCAAGGAGCGATTCCTAACAGCAGAAGCAGCAGAGGCACAAACTGCACGACGAGAGGGGACAACGTAGAACACGTCTCTGTCCTGGCACATTTGCGTGTGCGATACTTCCCTCCGGCTCTTCGGGCCTTGCGAAGCTCTGTGTACTGCGAGCGCTGCTACTCGCAGCTGAGAAGGACCGTGGAGCTAGCGGCGAATTCGGAGAGCTCTTCGCTGCACTGCGCCGCTCGCAAGCGGCTTCGTTCTTCGCCTTCTGCCGTCCGGCGAGAGCTGAACTCGAGCGGTCAGTTGCAGCTCTGCCCAACAGCGTGTTCTCAGTTCTGCGGGCAAGCACGCCCTCTTGCCTTGGCCCCGAGAGCAAAGTCCCGAGCGAGCACTCGACTCAGTGCAATGCACCCGGAAGGACGCTCTCGCTCGCCTTTCAAGGAGCGATTCCTAAGAGCAGAAGCAGCAGAGGCACAAACTGCACGACGAGAAGGGACAACGTAGAACACGTCTCTGTCCTGGCACATTTGCGTGTGCGATACTTCCCTCCGGCTCTTCGGGCCTTGCGAAGCTCTGTGTACTGCGAGCGCTGCTACTCGCAGCTGAGAAGGACCGTGGAGCTAGCGGCGAATTCGGAGAGCTCTTCGCTGCACTGCGCCGCTCGCAAGCGGCTTCGTTCTTCGCCTTCTGCCGTCCGGCGAGAGCTGAACTCGAGCGGTCAGTTGCAGCTCTGCCCAACAGCGTGTTCTCAGTTCTGCGGGCAAGCACGCCCTCTTGCCTTGGCCCCGAGAGCAAAGTCCCGAGCGAGCACTCGACTCAGTGCAATGCACCCGGAAGGACGCTCTCGCTCGCCTTTCAAGGAGCGATTCCTAACAGCAGAAGCAGCAGAGGCACAAACTGCACGACGAGAGGGGACAACGTAGAACACGTCTCTGTCCTGGCACATTTGCGTGTGCGATACTTCCCTCCGGCTCTTCGGGCCTTGCGAAGCTCTGTGTACTGCGAGCGCTGCTACTCGCAGCTGAGAAGGACCGTGGAGCTAGCGGCGAATTCGGAGAGCTCTTCGCTGCACTGCGCCGCTCGCAAGCGGCTTCGTTCTTCGCCTTCTGCCGTCCGGCGAGAGCTGAACTCCAGCGGTCAGTTGCAGCTCTGCCCAACAGCGTGTTCTCAGTTCTGCGGGCAAGCACGCCCTCTTGCCTTGGCCCCGAGTGCAAAGTCCCGAGCGAGCACTCGACTCAGTGCAATGCACCCGGAAGGACGCTCTCGCTCGCCTTTCAAGGAGCGATTCCTAAGAGCAGAAGCAGCAGAGGCACAAACTGCACGACGAGAGGGGACAACGTAGAACACGTCTCTGTCCTGGCACATTTGCGTGTGCGATACTTCCCTCCGGCTCTTCGGGCCTTGCGAAGCTCTGTGTACTGCGAGCGCTGCTACTCGCAGCTGAGAAGGACCGTGGAGCTAGCGGCGAATTCGGAGAGCTCTTCGCTGCACTGCGCCGCTCGCAAGCGGCTTCGTTCTTCGCCTTCTGCCGTCCGGCGAGAGCTGAACTCCAGCGGTCAGTTGCAGCTCTGCCCAACAGCGTGTTCTCAGTTCTGCGGGCAAGCACGCCCTCTTGCCTTGGCCCCGAGTGCAAAGTCCCGAGCGAGCACTCGACTCAGTGCAATGCACCCGGAAGGACGCTCTCGCTCGCCTTTCAAGGAGCGATTCCTAAGAGCAGAAGCAGCAGAGGCACAAACTGCACGACGAGAGGGGACAACGTAGAACACGTCTCTGTCCTGGCACATTTGCGTGTGCGATACTTCCCTCCGGCTCTTCGGGCCTTGCGAAGCTCTGTGTACTGCGAGCGCTGCTACTCGCAGCTGAGAAGGACCGTGGAGCTAGCGGCGAATTCGGAGAGCTCTTCGCTGCACTGCGCCGCTCGCAAGCGGCTTCGTTCTTCGCCTTCTGCCGTCCGGCGAGAGCTGAACTCCAGCGGTCAGTTGCAGCTCTGCCCAACAGCGTGTTCTCAGTTCTGCGGGCAAGCACGCCCTCTTGCCTTGGCCCCGAGAGCAAAGTCCCGAGCGAGCACTCGACTCAGTGCAATGCACCCGGAAGGACGCTCTCGCTCGCCTTTCAAGGAGCGATTCCTAACAGCAGAAGCAGCAGAGGCACGAACTGCACGACGAGAGGGGACAACGTAGAACACGTCTCTGTCCTGGCACATTTGCGTGTGCGATACTTCCCTCCGGCTCTTCGGGCCTTGCGAAGCTCTGTGTACTGCGAGCGCTGCTACTCGCAGCTGAGAAGGACCGTGGAGCTAGCGGCGAATTCGGAGAGCTCTTCGCTGCACTGCGCCGCTCGCAAGCGGCTTCGTTCTTCGCCTTCTGCCGTCCGGCGAGAGCTGAACTCCAGCGGTCAGTTGCAGCTCTGCCCAACAGCGTGTTCTCAGTTCTGCGGGCAAGCACGCCCTCTTGCCTTGGCCCCGAGTGCAAAGTCCCGAGCGAGCACTCGACTCAGTGCAATGCACCCGGAAGGACGCTCTCGCTCGCCTTTCAAGGAGCGATTCCTAACAGCAGAAGCAGCAGAGGCACAAACTGCACGACGAGAGGGGACAACGTAGAACACGTCTCTGTCCTGGCACATTTGCCTGTGCGATACTTCCCTCCGGCTCTTCGGGCCTTGCGAAGCTCTGTGTACTGCGAGCGCTGCTACTCGCAGCTGAGAAGGACCGTGGAGCTAGCGGCGAATTCGGAGAGCTCTTCGCTGCACTGCGCCGCTCGCAAGCGGCTTCGTTCTTCGCCTTCTGCCGTCCGGCGAGAGCTGAACTCCAGCGGTCAGTTGCAGCTCTGCCCAACAGCGTGTTCTCAGTTCTGCGGGCAAGCACGCCCTCTTGCCTTGGCCCCGAGTGCAAAGTCCCGAGCGAGCACTCGACTCAGTGCAATGCACCCGGAAGGACGCTCTCGCTCGCCTTTCAAGGAGCGATTCCTAACAGCAGAAGCAGCAGAGGCACAAACTGCACGACGAGAGGGGACAACGTAGAACACGTCTCTGTCCTGGCACATTTGCGTGTGCGATACTTCCCTCCGGCTCTTCGGGCCTTGCGAAGCTCTGTGTACTGCGAGCGCTGCTACTCGCAGCTGAGAAGGACCGTGGAGCTAGCGGCGAATTCGGAGAGCTCTTCGCTGCACTGCGCCGCTCGCAAGCGGCTTCGTTCTTCGCCTTCTGCCGTCCGGCGAGAGCTGAACTCCAGCGGTCAGTTGCAGCTCTGCCCAACAGCGTGTTCTCAGTTCTGCGGGCAAGCACGCCCTCTTGCCTTGGCCATGAGAGCAAAGTCCCGAGCGAGCACTCGACTCAGTGCAATGCACCCGGAAGGACGCTCTCGCTCGCCTTTCAAGGAGCGATTCCTAACAGCAGAAGCAGCAGAGGCACGAACTGCACGAAAAGAGGGGACAACGTAGAACACGTCTCTGTCCTGGCACATTTGCGTGTGCGATACTTCCCTCCGGCTCTTCGGGCCTTGCGAAGCTCTGTGTACTGCGAGCGCTGCTACTCGCAGCTGAGAAGGACCGTGGAGCTAGCGGCGAATTCGGAGAGCTCTTCGCTGCACTGCGCCGCTCGCAAGCGGCTTCGTTCTTCGCCTTCTGCCGTCCGGCGAGAGCTGAACTCCAGCGGTCAGTTGCAGCTCTGCCCAACAGCGTGTTCTCAGTTCTGCGGGCAAGCACGCCCTCTTGCCTTGGCCCCGAGTGCAAAGTCCCGAGCGAGCACTCGACTCAGTGCAATGCACCCGGAAGGACGCTCTCGCTCGCCTTTCAAGGAGCGATTCCTAACAGCAGAAGCAGCAGAGGCACGAACTGCACGACGAGAGGGGACAACGTAGAACACGTCTCTGTCCTGGCACATTTGCGTGTGCGATACTTCCCTCCGGCTCTTCGGGCCTTGCGAAGCTCTGTGTACTGCGAGCGCTGCTACTCGCAGCTGAGAAGGACCGTGGAGCTAGCGGCGAATTCGGAGAGCTCTTCGCTGCACTGCGCCGCTCGCAAGCGGCTTCGTTCTTCGCCTTCTGCCGTCCGGCGAGAGCTGAACTCCAGCGGTCAGTTGCAGCTCTGCCCAACAGCGTGTTCTCAGTTCTGCGGGCAAGCACGCCCTCTTGCCTTGGCCCCGAGAGCAAAGTCCCGAGCGAGCACTCGACTCAGTGCAATGCACCCGGAAGGACGCTCTCGCTCGCCTTTCAAGGAGCGATTCCTAACAGCAGAAGCAGCAGAGGCACGAACTGCACGACGAGAGGGGACAACGTAGAACACGTCTCTGTCCTGGCACATTTGCGTGTGCGATACTTCCCTCCGGCTCTTCGGGCCTTGCGAAGCTCTGTGTACTGCGAGCGCTGCTACTCGCAGCTGAGAAGGACCGTGGAGCTAGCGGCGAATTCGGAGAGCTCTTCGCTGCACTGCGCCGCTCGCAAGCGGCTTCGTTCTTCGCCTTCTGCCGTCCGGCGAGAGCTGAACTCCAGCGGTCAGTTGCAGCTCTGCCCAACAGCGTGTTCTCAGTTCTGCGGGCAAGCACGCCCTCTTGCCTTGGCCCCGAGAGCAAAGTCCCGAGCGAGCACTCGACTCAGTGCAATGCACCCGGAAGGACGCTCTCGCTCGCCTTTCAAGGAGCGATTCCTAACAGCAGAAGCAGCAGAGGCACGAACTGCACGACGAGAGGGGACAACGTAGAACACGTCTCTGTCCTGGCACATTTGCGTGTGCGATACTTCCCTCCGGCTCTTCGGGCCTTGCGAAGCTCTGTGTACTGCGAGCGCTGCTACTCGCAGCTGAGAAGGACCGTGGAGCTAGCGGGAATTCGGAGAGCTCTTCGCTGCACTGCGCCGCTCGCAAGCGGCTTCGTTCTTCGCCTTCTGCCGTCCGGCGAGAGCTGAACTCCAGCGGTCAGTTGCAGCTCTGCCCAACAGCGTGTTCTCAGTTCTGCGGGCAAGCACGCCCTCTTGCCTTGGCCCCGAGTGCAAAGTCCCGAGCGAGCACTCGACTCAGTGCAATGCACCCGGAAGGACGCTCTCGCTCGCCTTTCAAGGAGCGATTCCTAACAGCAGAAGCAGCAGAGGCACAAACTGCACGACGAAGAGGGGACAACGTAGAACACGTCTCTGTCCTGGCACATTTGCGTGTGCGATACTTCCCTCCGGCTCTTCGGGCCTTGCGAAGCTCTGTGTACTGCGAGCGCTGCTACTCGCAGCTGAGAAGGACCGTGGAGCTAGCGGCGAATTCGGAGAGCTCTTCGCTGCACTGCGCCGCTCGCAAGCGGCTTCGTTCTTCGCCTTCTGCCGTCCGGCGAGAGCTGAACTCCAGCGGTCAGTTGCAGCTCTGCCCAACAGCGTGTTCTCAGTTCTGCGGGCAAGCACGCCCTCTTGCCTTGGCCCCGAGTGCAAAGTCCCGAGCGAGCACTCGACTCAGTGCAATGCACCCCGGAAGGACGCTCTCGCTCGCCTTTCAAGGAGCGATTCCTAACAGCAGAAGCAGCAGAGGCACAAACTGCACGACGAAGAGGGGACAACGTAGAACACGTCTCTGTCCTGGCACATTTGCGTGTGCGATACTTCCCTCCGGCTCTTCGGGCCTTGCGAAGCTCTGTGTACTGCGAGCGCTGCTACTCGCAGCTGAGAAGGACCGTGGAGCTAGCGGCGAATTCGGAGAGCTCTTCGCTGCACTGCGCCGCTCGCAAGCGGCTTCGTTCTTCGCCTTCTGCCGTCCGGCGAGAGCTGAACTCCAGCGGTCAGTTGCAGCTCTGCCCAACAGCGTGTTCTCAGTTCTGCGGGCAAGCACGCCCTCTTGCCTTGGCCCCGAGAGCAAAGTCCCGAGCGAGCACTCGACTCAGTGCAATGCACCCGGAAGGACGCTCTCGCTCGCCTTTCAAGGAGCGATTCCTAACAGCAGAAGCAGCAGAGGCACAAACTGCACGACGAGAGGGACAACGTAGAACACGTCTCTGTCCTGGCACATTTGCGTGTGCGATACTTCCCTCCGGCTCTTCGGGCCTTGCGAAGCTCTGTGTACTGCGAGCGCTGCTACTCGCAGCTGAGAAGGACCGTGGAGCTAGCGGCGAATTCGGAGAGCTCTTCGCTGCACTGCGCCGCTCGCAAGCGGCTTCGTTCTTCGCCTTCTGCCGTCCGGCGAGAGCTGAACTCGAGCGGTCAGTTGCAGCTCTGCCCAACAGCGTGTTCTCAGTTCTGCGGGCAAGCACGCCCTCTTGCCTTGGCCCCGAGAGCAAAGTCCCGAGCGAGCACTCGACTCAGTGCAATGCACCCGGAAGGACGCTCTCGCTCGCCTTTCAAGGAGCGATTCCTAACAGCAGAAGCAGCAGAGGCACAAACTGCACGACGAGAGGGGACAACGTAGAACACGTCTCTGTCCTGGCACATTTGCGTGTGCGATACTTCCCTCCGGCTCTTCGGGCCTTGCGAAGCTCTGTGTACTGCGAGCGCTGCTACTCGCAGCTGAGAAGGACCGTGGAGCTAGCGGCGAATTCGGAGAGCTCTTCGCTGCACTGCGCCGCTCGCAAGCGGCTTCGTTCTTCGCCTTCTGCCGTCCGGCGAGAGCTGAACTCGAGCGGTCAGTTGCAGCTCTGCCCAACAGCGTGTTCTCAGTTCTGCGGGCAAGCACGCCCTCTTGCCTTGGCCCCGAGAGCAAAGTCCCGAGCGAGCACTCGACTCAGTGCAATGCACCCGGAAGGACGCTCTCGCTCGCCTTTCAAGGAGCGATTCCTAACAGCAGAAGCAGCAGAGGCACAAACTGCACGACGAGAGGGGACAACGTAGAACACGTCTCTGTCCTGGCACATTTGCGTGTGCGATACTTCCCTCCGGCTCTTCGGGCCTTGCGAAGCTCTGTGTACTGCGAGCGCTGCTACTCGCAGCTGAGAAGGACCGTGGAGCTAGCGGCGAATTCGGAGAGCTCTTCGCTGCACTGCGCCGCTCGCAAGCGGCTTCGTTCTTCGCCTTCTGCCGTCCGGCGAGAGCTGAACTCCAGCGGTCAGTTGCAGCTCTGCCCAACAGCGTGTTCTCAGTTCTGCGGGCAAGCACGCCCTCTTGCCTTGGCCCCGAGAGCAAAGTCCCGAGCGAGCACTCGACTCAGTGCAATGCACCCGGAAGGACGCTCTCGCTCGCCTTTCAAGGAGCGATTCCTAACAGCAGAAGCAGCAGAGGCACAAACTGCACGACGAGAGGGGACAACGTAGAACACGTCTCTGTCCTGGCACATTTGCGTGTGCGATACTTCCCTCCGGCTCTTCGGGCCTTGCGAAGCTCTGTGTACTGCGAGCGCTGCTACTCGCAGCTGAGAAGGACCGTGGAGCTAGCGGCGAATTCGGAGAGCTCTTCGCTGCACTGCGCCGCTCGCAAGCGGCTTCGTTCTTCGCCTTCTGCCGTCCGGCGAGAGCTGAACTCCAGCGGTCAGTTGCAGCTCTGCCCAACAGCGTGTTCTCAGTTCTGCGGGCAAGCACGCCCTCTTGCCTTGGCCCCGAGAGCAAAGTCCCGAGCGAGCACTCGACTCAGTGCAATGCACCCGGAAGGACGCTCTCGCTCGCCTTTCAAGGAGCGATTCCTAACAGCAGAAGCAGCAGAGGCACAAACTGCACGACGAGAGGGGACAACGTAGAACACGTCTCTGTCCTGGCACATTTGCGTGTGCGATACTTCCCTCCGGCTCTTCGGGCCTTGCGAAGCTCTGTGTACTGCGAGCGCTGCTACTCGCAGCTGAGAAGGACCGTGGAGCTAGCGGCGAATTCGGAGAGCTCTTCGCTGCACTGCGCCGCTCGCAAGCGGCTTCGTTCTTCGCCTTCTGCCGTCCGGCGAGAGCTGAACTCCAGCGGTCAGTTGCAGCTCTGCCCAACAGCGTGTTCTCAGTTCTGCGGGCAAGCACGCCCTCTTGCCTTGGCCCCGAGAGCAAAGTCCCGAGCGAGCACTCGACTCAGTGCAATGCACCCGGAAGGACGCTCTCGCTCGCCTTTCAAGGAGCGATTCCTAACAGCAGAAGCAGCAGAGGCACAAACTGCACGACGAGAGGGGACAACGTAGAACACGTCTCTGTCCTGGCACATTTGCGTGTGCGATACTTCCCTCCGGCTCTTCGGGCCTTGCGAAGCTCTGTGTACTGCGAGCGCTGCTACTCGCAGCTGAGAAGGACCGTGGAGCTAGCGGCGAATTCGGAGAGCTCTTCGCTGCACTGCGCCGCTCGCAAGCGGCTTCGTTCTTCGCCTTCTGCCGTCCGGCGAGAGCTGAACTCCAGCGGTCAGTTGCAGCTCTGCCCAACAGCGTGTTCTCAGTTCTGCGGGCAAGCACGCCCTCTTGCCTTGGCCCCGAGAGCAAAGTCCCGAGCGAGCACTCGACTCAGTGCAATGCACCCGGAAGGACGCTCTCGCTCGCCTTTCAAGGAGCGATTCCTAACAGCAGAAGCAGCAGAGGCACAAACTGCACGACGAGAGGGGACAACGTAGAACACGTCTCTGTCCTGGCACATTTGCGTGTGCGATACTTCCCTCCGGCTCTTCGGGCCTTGCGAAGCTCTGTGTACTGCGAGCGCTGCTACTCGCAGCTGAGAAGGACCGTGGAGCTAGCGGCGAATTCGGAGAGCTCTTCGCTGCACTGCGCCGCTCGCAAGCGGCTTCGTTCTTCGCCTTCTGCCGTCCGGCGAGAGCTGAACTCCAGCGGTCAGTTGCAGCTCTGCCCAACAGCGTGTTCTCAGTTCTGCGGGCAAGCACGCCCTCTTGCCTTGGCCCCGAGAGCAAAGTCCCGAGCGAGCACTCGACTCAGTGCAATGCACCCGGAAGGACGCTCTCGCTCGCCTTTCAAGGAGCGATTCCTAACAGCAGAAGCAGCAGAGGCACAAACTGCACGACGAGAGGGGACAACGTAGAACACGTCTCTGTCCTGGCACATTTGCGTGTGCGATACTTCCCTCCGGCTCTTCGGGCCTTGCGAAGCTCTGTGTACTGCGAGCGCTGCTACTCGCAGCTGAGAAGGACCGTGGAGCTAGCGGCGAATTCGGAGAGCTCTTCGCTGCACTGCGCCGCTCGCAAGCGGCTTCGTTCTTCGCCTTCTGCCGTCCGGCGAGAGCTGAACTCCAGCGGTCAGTTGCAGCTCTGCCCAACAGCGTGTTCTCAGTTCTGCGGGCAAGCACGCCCTCTTGCCTTGGCCCCGAGAGCAAAGTCCCGAGCGAGCACTCGACTCAGTGCAATGCACCCGGAAGGACGCTCTCGCTCGCCTTTCAAGGAGCGATTCCTAACAGCAGAAGCAGCAGAGGCACAAACTGCACGACGAGAGGGGACAACGTAGAACACGTCTCTGTCCTGGCACATTTGCGTGTGCGATACTTCCCTCCGGCTCTTCGGGCCTTGCGAAGCTCTGTGTACTGCGAGCGCTGCTACTCGCAGCTGAGAAGGACCGTGGAGCTAGCGGCGAATTCGGAGAGCTCTTCGCTGCACTGCGCCGCTCGCAAGCGGCTTCGTTCTTCGCCTTCTGCCGTCCGGCGAGAGCTGAACTCCAGCGGTCAGTTGCAGCTCTGCCCAACAGCGTGTTCTCAGTTCTGCGGGCAAGCACGCCCTCTTGCCTTGGCCCCGAGTGCAAAGTCCCGAGCGAGCACTCGACTCAGTGCAATGCACCCGGAAGGACGCTCTCGCTCGCCTTTCAAGGAGCGATTCCTAACAGCAGAAGCAGCAGAGGCACAAACTGCACGACGAGAGGGGACAACGTAGAACACGTCTCTGTCCTGGCACATTTGCGTGTGCGATACTTCCCTCCGGCTCTTCGGGCCTTGCGAAGCTCTGTGTACTGCGAGCGCTGCTACTCGCAGCTGAGAAGGACCGTGGAGCTAGCGGCGAATTCGGAGAGCTCTTCGCTGCACTGCGCCGCTCGCAAGCGGCTTCGTTCTTCGCCTTCTGCCGTCCGGCGAGAGCTGAACTCCAGCGGTCAGTTGCAGCTCTGCCCAACAGCGTGTTCTCAGTTCTGCGGGCAAGCACGCCCTCTTGCCTTGGCCCCGAGAGCAAAGTCCCGAGCGAGCACTCGACTCAGTGCAATGCACCCGGAAGGACGCTCTCGCTCGCCTTTCAAGGAGCGATTCCTAACAGCAGAAGCAGCAGAGGCACAAACTGCACGACGAGAGGGGACAACGTAGAACACGTCTCTGTCCTGGCACATTTGCGTGTGCGATACTTCCCTCCGGCTCTTCGGGCCTTGCGAAGCTCTGTGTACTGCGAGCGCTGCTACTCGCAGCTGAGAAGGACCGTGGAGCTAGCGGCGAATTCGGAGAGCTCTTCGCTGCACTGCGCCGCTCGCAAGCGGCTTCGTTCTTCGCCTTCTGCCGTCCGGCGAGAGCTGAACTCCAGCGGTCAGTTGCAGCTCTGCCCAACAGCGTGTTCTCAGTTCTGCGGGCAAGCACGCCCTCTTGCCTTGGCCCCGAGAGCAAAGTCCCGAGCGAGCACTCGACTCAGTGCAATGCACCCGGAAGGACGCTCTCGCTCGCCTTTCAAGGAGCGATTCCTAACAGCAGAAGCAGCAGAGGCACAAACTGCACGACGAGAGGGGACAACGTAGAACACGTCTCTGTCCTGGCACATTTGCGTGTGCGATACTTCCCTCCGGCTCTTCGGGCCTTGCGAAGCTCTGTGTACTGCGAGCGCTGCTACTCGCAGCTGAGAAGGACCGTGGAGCTAGCGGCGAATTCGGAGAGCTCTTCGCTGCACTGCGCCGCTCGCAAGCGGCTTCGTTCTTCGCCTTCTGCCGTCCGGCGAGAGCTGAACTCCAGCGGTCAGTTGCAGCTCTGCCCAACAGCGTGTTCTCAGTTCTGCGGGCAAGCACGCCCTCTTGCCTTGGCCCCGAGAGCAAAGTCCCGAGCGAGCACTCGACTCAGTGCAATGCACCCGGAAGGACGCTCTCGCTCGCCTTTCAAGGAGCGATTCCTAACAGCAGAAGCAGCAGAGGCACAAACTGCACGACGAGAGGGGACAACGTAGAACACGTCTCTGTCCTGGCACATTTGCGTGTGCGATACTTCCCTCCGGCTCTTCGGGCCTTGCGAAGCTCTGTGTACTGCGAGCGCTGCTACTCGCAGCTGAGAAGGACCGTGGAGCTAGCGGCGAATTCGGAGAGCTCTTCGCTGCACTGCGCCGCTCGCAAGCGGCTTCGTTCTTCGCCTTCTGCCGTCCGGCGAGAGCTGAACTCCAGCGGTCAGTTGCAGCTCTGCCCAACAGCGTGTTCTCAGTTCTGCGGGCAAGCACGCCCTCTTGCCTTGGCCCCGAGAGCAAAGTCCCGAGCGAGCACTCGACTCAGTGCAATGCACCCGGAAGGACGCTCTCGCTCGCCTTTCAAGGAGCGATTCCTAACAGCAGAAGCAGCAGAGGCACAAACTGCACGACGAGAGGGGACAACGTAGAACACGTCTCTGTCCTGGCACATTTGCGTGTGCGATACTTCCCTCCGGCTCTTCGGGCCTTGCGAAGCTCTGTGTACTGCGAGCGCTGCTACTCGCAGCTGAGAAGGACCGTGGAGCTAGCGGCGAATTCGGAGAGCTCTTCGCTGCACTGCGCCGCTCGCAAGCGGCTTCGTTCTTCGCCTTCTGCCGTCCGGCGAGAGCTGAACTCCAGCGGTCAGTTGCAGCTCTGCCCAACAGCGTGTTCTCAGTTCTGCGGGCAAGCACGCCCTCTTGCCTTGGCCCCGAGAGCAAAGTCCCGAGCGAGCACTCGACTCAGTGCAATGCACCCGGAAGGACGCTCTCGCTCGCCTTTCAAGGAGCGATTCCTAACAGCAGAAGCAGCAGAGGCACAAACTGCACGACGAGAGGGGACAACGTAGAACACGTCTCTGTCCTGGCACATTTGCGTGTGCGATACTTCCCTCCGGCTCTTCGGGCCTTGCGAAGCTCTGTGTACTGCGAGCGCTGCTACTCGCAGCTGAGAAGGACCGTGGAGCTAGCGGCGAATTCGGAGAGCTCTTCGCTGCACTGCGCCGCTCGCAAGCGGCTTCGTTCTTCGCCTTCTGCCGTCCGGCGAGAGCTGAACTCCAGCGGTCAGTTGCAGCTCTGCCCAACAGCGTGTTCTCAGTTCTGCGGGCAAGCACGCCCTCTTGCCTTGGCCCCGAGAGCAAAGTCCCGAGCGAGCACTCGACTCAGTGCAATGCACCCGGAAGGACGCTCTCGCTCGCCTTTCAAGGAGCGATTCCTAACAGCAGAAGCAGCAGAGGCACGAACTGCACGACGAGAGGGGACAACGTAGAACACGTCTCTGTCCTGGCACATTTGCGTGTGCGATACTTCCCTCCGGCTCTTCGGGCCTTGCGAAGCTCTGTGTACTGCGAGCGCTGCTACTCGCAGCTGAGAAGGACCGTGGAGCTAGCGGCGAATTCGGAGAGCTCTTCGCTGCACTGCGCCGCTCGCAAGCGGCTTCGTTCTTCGCCTTCTGCCGTCCGGCGAGAGCTGAACTCCAGCGGTCAGTTGCAGCTCTGCCCAACAGCGTGTTCTCAGTTCTGCGGGCAAGCACGCCCTCTTGCCTTGGCCCCGAGTGCAAAGTCCCGAGCGAGCACTCGACTCAGTGCAATGCACCCGGAAGGACGCTCTCGCTCGCCTTTCAAGGAGCGATTCCTAACAGCAGAAGCAGCAGAGGCACGAACTGCACGACGAGAGGGGACAACGTAGAACACGTCTCTGTCCTGGCACATTTGCGTGTGCGATACTTCCCTCCGGCTCTTCGGGCCTTGCGAAGCTCTGTGTACTGCGAGCGCTGCTACTCGCAGCTGAGAAGGACCGTGGAGCTAGCGGCGAATTCGGAGAGCTCTTCGCTGCACTGCGCCGCTCGCAAGCGGCTTCGTTCTTCGCCTTCTGCCGTCCGGCGAGAGCTGAACTCCAGCGGTCAGTTGCAGCTCTGCCCAACAGCGTGTTCTCAGTTCTGCGGGCAAGCACGCCCTCTTGCCTTGGCCCCGAGAGCAAAGTCCCGAGCGAGCACTCGACTCAGTGCAATGCACCCGGAAGGACGCTCTCGCTCGCCTTTCAAGGAGCGATTCCTAACAGCAGAAGCAGCAGAGGCACGAACTGCACGACGAGAGGGGACAACGTAGAACACGTCTCTGTCCTGGCACATTTGCGTGTGCGATACTTCCCTCCGGCTCTTCGGGCCTTGCGAAGCTCTGTGTACTGCGAGCGCTGCTACTCGCAGCTGAGAAGGACCGTGGAGCTAGCGGCGAATTCGGAGAGCTCTTCGCTGCACTGCGCCGCTCGCAAGCGGCTTCGTTCTTCGCCTTCTGCCGTCCGGCGAGAGCTGAACTCCAGCGGTCAGTTGCAGCTCTGCCCAACAGCGTGTTCTCAGTTCTGCGGGCAAGCACGCCCTCTTGCCTTGGCCCCGAGAGCAAAGTCCCGAGCGAGCACTCGACTCAGTGCAATGCACCCGGAAGGACGCTCTCGCTCGCCTTTCAAGGAGCGATTCCTAACAGCAGAAGCAGCAGAGGCACGAACTGCACGACGAGAGGGGACAACGTAGAACACGTCTCTGTCCTGGCACATTTGCGTGTGCGATACTTCCCTCCGGCTCTTCGGGCCTTGCGAAGCTCTGTGTACTGCGAGCGCTGCTACTCGCAGCTGAGAAGGACCGTGGAGCTAGCGGCGAATTCGGAGAGCTCTTCGCTGCACTGCGCCGCTCGCAAGCGGCTTCGTTCTTCGCCTTCTGCCGTCCGGCGAGAGCTGAACTCCAGCGGTCAGTTGCAGCTCTGCCCAACAGCGTGTTCTCAGTTCTGCGGGCAAGCACGCCCTCTTGCCTTGGCCCCGAGAGCAAAGTCCCGAGCGAGCACTCGACTCAGTGCAATGCACCCGGAAGGACGCTCTCGCTCGCCTTTCAAGGAGCGATTCCTAACAGCAGAAGCAGCAGAGGCACGAACTGCACGACGAGAGGGGACAACGTAGAACACGTCTCTGTCCTGGCACATTTGCGTGTGCGATACTTCCCTCCGGCTCTTCGGGCCTTGCGAAGCTCTGTGTACTGCGAGCGCTGCTACTCGCAGCTGAGAAGGACCGTGGAGCTAGCGGCGAATTCGGAGAGCTCTTCGCTGCACTGCGCCGCTCGCAAGCGGCTTCGTTCTTCGCCTTCTGCCGTCCGGCGAGAGCTGAACTCCAGCGGTCAGTTGCAGCTCTGCCCAACAGCGTGTTCTCAGTTCTGCGGGCAAGCACGCCCTCTTGCCTTGGCCCCGAGAGCAAAGTCCCGAGCGAGCACTCGACTCAGTGCAATGCACCCGGAAGGACGCTCTCGCTCGCCTTTCAAGGAGCGATTCCTAACAGCAGAAGCAGCAGAGGCACGAACTGCACGACGAGAGGGGACAACGTAGAACACGTCTCTGTCCTGGCACATTTGCGTGTGCGATACTTCCCTCCGGCTCTTCGGGCCTTGCGAAGCTCTGTGTACTGCGAGCGCTGCTACTCGCAGCTGAGAAGGACCGTGGAGCTAGCGGCGAATTCGGAGAGCTCTTCGCTGCACTGCGCCGCTCGCAAGCGGCTTCGTTCTTCGCCTTCTGCCGTCCGGCGAGAGCTGAACTCCAGCGGTCAGTTGCAGCTCTGCCCAACAGCGTGTTCTCAGTTCTGCGGGCAAGCACGCCCTCTTGCCTTGGCCCCGAGTGCAAAGTCCCGAGCGAGCACTCGACTCAGTGCAATGCACCCGGAAGGACGCTCTCGCTCGCCTTTCAAGGAGCGATTCCTAACAGCAGAAGCAGCAGAGGCACGAACTGCACGACGAGAGGGGACACGTAGAACACGTCTCTGTCCTGGCACATTTGCGTGTGCGATACTTCCCTCCGGCTCTTCGGGCCTTGCGAAGCTCTGTGTACTGCGAGCGCTGCTACTCGCAGCTGAGAAGGACCGTGGAGCTAGCGGCGAATTCGGAGAGCTCTTCGCTGCACTGCGCCGCTCGCAAGCGGCTTCGTTCTTCGCCTTCTGCCGTCCGGCGAGAGCTGAACTCCAGCGGTCAGTTGCAGCTCTGCCCAACAGCGTGTTCTCAGTTCTGCGGGCAAGCACGCCCTCTTGCCTTGGCCCCGAGTGCAAAGTCCCGAGCGAGCACTCGACTCAGTGCAATGCACCCGGAAGGACGCTCTCGCTCGCCTTTCAAGGAGCGATTCCTAACAGCAGAAGCAGCAGAGGCACAAACTGCACGACGAGAGGGGACAACGTAGAACACGTCTCTGTCCTGGCACATTTGCGTGTGCGATACTTCCCTCCGGCTCTTCGGGCCTTGCGAAGCTCTGTGTACTGCGAGCGCTGCTACTCGCAGCTGAGAAGGACCGTGGAGCTAGCGGCGAATTCGGAGAGCTCTTCGCTGCACTGCGCCGCTCGCAAGCGGCTTCGTTCTTCGCCTTCTGCCGTCCGGCGAGAGCTGAACTCCAGCGGTCAGTTGCAGCTCTGCCCAACAGCGTGTTCTCAGTTCTGCGGGCAAGCACGCCCTCTTGCCTTGGCCCCGAGTGCAAAGTCCCGAGCGAGCACTCGACTCAGTGCAATGCACCCGGAAGGACGCTCTCGCTCGCCTTTCAAGGAGCGATTCCTAACAGCAGAAGCAGCAGAGGCACAAACTGCACGACGAGAGGGGACACCGTAGAACACGTCTCTGTCCTGGCACATTTGCGTGTGCGATACTTCCCTCCGGCTCTTCGGGCCTTGCGAAGCTCTGTGTACTGCGAGCGCTGCTACTCGCAGCTGAGAAGGACCGTGGAGCTAGCGGCGAATTCGGAGAGCTCTTCGCTGCACTGCGCCGCTCGCAAGCGGCTTCGTTCTTCGCCTTCTGCCGTCCGGCGAGAGCTGAACTCCAGCGGTCAGTTGCAGCTCTGCCCAACAGCGTGTTCTCAGTTCTGCGGGCAAGCACGCCCTCTTGCCTTGGCCCCGAGAGCAAAGTCCCGAGCGAGCACTCGACTCAGTGCAATGCACCCGGAAGGACGCTCTCGCTCGCCTTTCAAGGAGCGATTCCTAACAGCAGAAGCAGCAGAGGCACAAACTGCACGACGAGAGGGGACAACGTAGAACACGTCTCTGTCCTGGCACATTTGCGTGTGCGATACTTCCCTCCGGCTCTTCGGGCCTTGCGAAGCTCTGTGTACTGCGAGCGCTGCTACTCGCAGCTGAGAAGGAA
>NW_028276248.1:0-32231 GCF_052056855.1 Sturnus vulgaris
TGAAGGACGCTCTCGCTCGCCTTTCAAGGAGCGATTCCTAACAGCAGAAGCAGCAGAGGCACAAACTGCACGACGAGAGGGGACAACGTAGAACACGTCTCTGTCCTGGCACATTTGCGTGTGCGATACTTCCCTCCGGCTCTTCGGGCCTTGCGAAGCTCTGTGTACTGCGAGCGCTGCTACTCGCAGCTGAGAAGGACCGTGGAGCTAGCGGCGAATTCGGAGAGCTCTTCGCTGCACTGCGCCGCTCGCAAGCGCCTTCGTTCTTCGCCTTCTGCCGTCCGGCGAGAGCTGAACTCCAGCGGTCAGTTGCAGCTCTGCCCAACAGCGTGTTCTCGGTTCTGGGGCAAGCACGCCCTCTTGCCTTGGCCCCGAGAGCAAAGTCCCGAGCGAGCACTCGACTCAGTGCAATGCACCCGGAAGGACGCTCTCGCTCGCCTTTCAAGGAGCGATTCCTAACAGCAGAAGCAGCAGAGGCACAAACTGCACGACGAGAGGGGACACCGTAGAACACGTCTCTGTCCTGGCACATTTGCGTGTGCGATACTTCCCTCCGGCTCTTCGGGCCTTGCGAAGCTCTGTGTACTGCGAGCGCTGCTACTCGCAGCTGAGAAGGACCGTGGAGCTAGCGGCGAATTCGGAGAGCTCTTCGCTGCACTGCGCCGCTCGCAAGCGGCTTCGTTCTTCGCCTTCTGCCGTCCGGCGAGAGCTGAACTCCAGCGGTCAGTTGCAGCTCTGCCCAACAGCGTGTTCTCGGTTCTGGGGCAAGCACGCCCTCTTGCCTTGGCCCCGAGAGCAAAGTCCCGAGCGAGCACTCGACTCAGTGCAATGCACCCGGAAGGACGCTCTCGCTCGCCTTTCAAGGAGCGATTCCTAACAGCAGAAGCAGCAGAGGCACAAACTGCACGACGAGAGGGGACAACGTAGAACACGTCTCTGTCCTGGCACATTTGCGTGTGCGATACTTCCCTCCGGCTCTTCGGGCCTTGCGAAGCTCTGTGTACTGCGAGCGCTGCTACTCGCAGCTGAGAAGGACCGTGGAGCTAGCGGCGAATTCGGAGAGCTCTTCGCTGCACTGCGCCGCTCGCAAGCGCCTTCGTTCTTCGCCTTCTGCCGTCCGGCGAGAGCTGAACTCCAGCGGTCAGTTGCAGCTCTGCCCAACAGCGTGTTCTCAGTTCTGCGGGCAAGCACGCCCTCTTGCCTTGGCCGCGAGAGCAAAGTCCCGAGCGAGCACTCGACTCAGTGCAATGCACCCGGAAGGACGCTCTCGCTCGCCTTTCAAGGAGCGATTCCTAACAGCAGAAGCAGCAGAGGCACAAACTGCACGACGAGAGGGGACAACGTAGAACACGTCTCTGTCCTGGCACATTTGCGTGTGCGATACTTCCCTCCGGCTCTTCGGGTCTTGCGAAGCTCTGTGTACTGCGAGCGCTGCTACTCGCAGCTGAGAAGGACCGTGGAGCTAGCGGCGAATTCGGAGAGCTCTTCGCTGCACTGCGCCGCTCGCAAGCGGCTTCGTTCTTCGCCTTCTGCCGTCCGGCGAGAGCTGAACTCCAGCGGTCAGTTGCAGCTCTGCCCAACAGCGTGTTCTCAGTTCTGCGGGCAAGCACGCCCTCTTGCCTTGGCCCCGAGTGCAAAGTCCCGAGCGAGCACTCGACTCAGTGCAATGCACCCGGAAGGACGCTCTCGCTCGCCTTTCGAGGAGCGATTCCTAACAGCAGAAGCAGCAGAGGCACAAACTGCACGACGAGAGGGGACACCGTAGAACACGTCTCTGTCCTGGCACATTTGCGTGTGCGATACTTCCCTCCGGCTCTTCGGGCCTTGCGAAGCTCTGTGTACTGCGAGCGCTGCTACTCGCAGCTGAGAAGGACCGTGGAGCTAGCGGCGAATTCGGAGAGCTCTTCGCTGCACTGCGCCGCTCGCAAGCGGCTTCGTTCTTCGCCTTCTGCCGTCCGGCGAGAGCTGAACTCCAGCGGTCAGTTGCAGCTCTGCCCAACAGCGTGTTCTCAGTTCTGCGGGCAAGCACGCCCTCTTGCCTTGGCCCCGAGTGCAAAGTCCCGAGCGAGCACTCGACTCAGTGCAATGCACCCGGAAGGACGCTCTCGCTCGCCTTTCGAGGAGCGATTCCTAACAGCAGAAGCAGCAGAGGCACAAACTGCACGACGAGAGGGGACACCGTAGAACACGTCTCTGTCCTGGCACATTTGCGTGTGCGATACTTCCCTCCGGCTCTTCGGGCCTTGCGAAGCTCTGTGTACTGCGAGCGCTGCTACTCGCAGCTGAGAAGGACCGTGGAGCTAGCGGCGAATTCGGAGAGCTCTTCGCTGCACTGCGCCGCTCGCAAGCGGCTTCGTTCTTCGCCTTCTGCCGTCCGGCGAGAGCTGAACTCCAGCGGTCAGTTGCAGCTCTGCCCAACAGCGTGTTCTCAGTTCTGCGGGCAAGCACGCCCTCTTGCCTTGGCCCCGAGAGCAAAGTCCCGAGCGAGCACTCGACTCAGTGCAATGCACCCGGAAGGACGCTCTCGCTCGCCTTTCGAGGAGCGATTCCTAACAGCAGAAGCAGCAGAGGCACAAACTGCACGACGAGAGGGGACACCGTAGAACACGTCTCTGTCCTGGCACATTTGCGTGTGCGATACTTCCCTCCGGCTCTTCGGGCCTTGCGAAGCTCTGTGTACTGCGAGCGCTGCTACTCGCAGCTGAGAAGGACCGTGGAGCTAGCGGCGAATTCGGAGAGCTCTTCGCTGCACTGCGCCGCTCGCAAGCGGCTTCGTTCTTCGCCTTCTGCCGTCCGGCGAGAGCTGAACTCCAGCGGTCAGTTGCAGCTCTGCCCAACAGCGTGTTCTCAGTTCTGCGGGCAAGCACGCCCTCTTGCCTTGGCCCCGAGTGCAAAGTCCCGAGCGAGCACTCGACTCAGTGCAATGCACCCGGAAGGACGCTCTCGCTCGCCTTTCGAGGAGCGATTCCTAACAGCAGAAGCAGCAGAGGCACAAACTGCACGACGAGAGGGGACACCGTAGAACACGTCTCTGTCCTGGCACATTTGCGTGTGCGATACTTCCCTCCGGCTCTTCGGGCCTTGCGAAGCTCTGTGTACTGCGAGCGCTGCTACTCGCAGCTGAGAAGGACCGTGGAGCTAGCGGCGAATTCGGAGAGCTCTTCGCTGCACTGCGCCGCTCGCAAGCGGCTTCGTTCTTCGCCTTCTGCCGTCCGGCGAGAGCTGAACTCCAGCGGTCAGTTGCAGCTCTGCCCAACAGCGTGTTCTCAGTTCTGCGGGCAAGCACGCCCTCTTGCCTTGGCCCCGAGTGCAAAGTCCCGAGCGAGCACTCGACTCAGTGCAATGCACCCGGAAGGACGCTCTCGCTCGCCTTTCGAGGAGCGATTCCTAACAGCAGAAGCAGCAGAGGCACAAACTGCACGACGAGAGGGGACACCGTAGAACACGTCTCTGTCCTGGCACATTTGCGTGTGCGATACTTCCCTCCGGCTCTTCGGGCCTTGCGAAGCTCTGTGTACTGCGAGCGCTGCTACTCGCAGCTGAGAAGGACCGTGGAGCTAGCGGCGAATTCGGAGAGCTCTTCGCTGCACTGCGCCGCTCGCAAGCGGCTTCGTTCTTCGCCTTCTGCCGTCCGGCGAGAGCTGAACTCCAGCGGTCAGTTGCAGCTCTGCCCAACAGCGTGTTCTCAGTTCTGCGGGCAAGCACGCCCTCTTGCCTTGGCCCCGAGAGCAAAGTCCCGAGCGAGCACTCGACTCAGTGCAATGCACCCGGAAGGACGCTCTCGCTCGCCTTTCGAGGAGCGATTCCTAACAGCAGAAGCAGCAGAGGCACAAACTGCACGACGAGAGGGGACACCGTAGAACACGTCTCTGTCCTGGCACATTTGCGTGTGCGATACTTCCCTCCGGCTCTTCGGGCCTTGCGAAGCTCTGTGTACTGCGAGCGCTGCTACTCGCAGCTGAGAAGGACCGTGGAGCTAGCGGCGAATTCGGAGAGCTCTTCGCTGCACTGCGCCGCTCGCAAGCGGCTTCGTTCTTCGCCTTCTGCCGTCCGGCGAGAGCTGAACTCCAGCGGTCAGTTGCAGCTCTGCCCAACAGCGTGTTCTCAGTTCTGCGGGCAAGCACGCCCTCTTGCCTTGGCCCCGAGTGCAAAGTCCCGAGCGAG
Organism: Sturnus vulgaris; assembly: GCF_052056855.1. Lineage (NCBI taxonomy): Eukaryota > Metazoa > Chordata > Aves > Passeriformes > Sturnidae > Sturnus > Sturnus vulgaris. The sequence continues at coordinate 4,165 of NW_028276248.1, forward strand.
CACTCGACTCAGTGCAATGCACCCGGAAGGACGCTCTCGCTCGCCTTTCAAGGAGCGATTCCTAACAGCAGAAGCAGCAGAGGCACAAACTGCACGACGAGAGGGGACAACGTAGAACACGTCTCTGTCCTGGCACATTTGCGTGTGCGATACTTCCCTCCGGCTCTTCGGGCCTTGCGAAGCTCTGTGTACTGCGAGCGCTGCTACTCGCAGCTGAGAAGGACCGTGGAGCTAGCGGCGAATTCGGAGAGCTCTTCGCTGCACTGCGCCGCTCGCAAGCGGCTTCGTTCTTCGCCTTCTGCCGTCCGGCGAGAGCTGAACTCCAGCGGTCAGTTGCAGCTCTGCCCAACAGCGTGTTCTCAGTTCTGCGGGCAAGCACGCCCTCTTGCCTTGGCCCCGAGAGCAAAGTCCCGAGCGAGCACTCGACTCAGTGCAATGCACCCGGAAGGACGCTCTCGCTCGCCTTTCAAGGAGCGATTCCTAACAGCAGAAGCAGCAGAGGCACAAACTGCACGACGAGAGGGGACAACGTAGAACACGTCTCTGTCCTGGCACATTTGCGTGTGCGATACTTCCCTCCGGCTCTTCGGGCCTTGCGAAGCTCTGTGTACTGCGAGCGCTGCTACTCGCAGCTGAGAAGGACCGTGGAGCTAGCGGCGAATTCGGAGAGCTCTTCGCTGCACTGCGCCGCTCGCAAGCGGCTTCGTTCTTCGCCTTCTGCCGTCCGGCGAGAGCTGAACTCCAGCGGTCAGTTGCAGCTCTGCCCAACAGCGTGTTCTCAGTTCTGCGGGCAAGCACGCCCTCTTGCCTTGGCCCCGAGAGCAAAGTCCCGAGCGAGCACTCGACTCAGTGCAATGCACCCGAAGGACGCTCTCGCTCGCCTTTCAAGGAGCGATTCCTAACAGCAGAAGCAGCAGAGGCACAAACTGCACGACGAGAGGGGACAACGTAGAACACGTCTCTGTCCTGGCACATTTGCGTGTGCGATACTTCCCTCCGGCTCTTCGGGCCTTGCGAAGCTCTGTGTACTGCGAGCGCTGCTACTCGCAGCTGAGAAGGACCGTGGAGCTAGCGGCGAATTCGGAGAGCTCTTCGCTGCACTGCGCCGCTCGCAAGCGGCTTCGTTCTTCGCCTTCTGCCGTCCGGCGAGAGCTGAACTCCAGCGGTCAGTTGCAGCTCTGCCCAACAGCGTGTTCTCAGTTCTGCGGGCAAGCACGCCCTCTTGCCTTGGCCCCGAGTGCAAAGTCCCGAGCGAGCACTCGACTCAGTGCAATGCACCCGGAAGGACGCTCTCGCTCGCCTTTCAAGGAGCGATTCCTAACAGCAGAAGCAGCAGAGGCACAAACTGCACGACGAGAGGGGACAACGTAGAACACGTCTCTGTCCTGGCACATTTGCGTGTGCGATACTTCCCTCCGGCTCTTCGGGCCTTGCGAAGCTCTGTGTACTGCGAGCGCTGCTACTCGCAGCTGAGAAGGACCGTGGAGCTAGCGGCGAATTCGGAGAGCTCTTCGCTGCACTGCGCCGCTCGCAAGCGGCTTCGTTCTTCGCCTTCTGCCGTCCGGCGAGAGCTGAACTCCAGCGGTCAGTTGCAGCTCTGCCCAACAGCGTGTTCTCAGTTCTGCGGGCAAGCACGCCCTCTTGCCTTGGCCCCGAGTGCAAAGTCCCGAGCGAGCACTCGACTCAGTGCAATGCACCCGGAAGGACGCTCTCGCTCGCCTTTCAAGGAGCGATTCCTAACAGCAGAAGCAGCAGAGGCACAAACTGCACGACGAGAGGGGACAACGTAGAACACGTCTCTGTCCTGGCACATTTGCGTGTGCGATACTTCCCTCCGGCTCTTCGGGCCTTGCGAAGCTCTGTGTACTGCGAGCGCTGCTACTCGCAGCTGAGAAGGACCGTGGAGCTAGCGGCGAATTCGGAGAGCTCTTCGCTGCACTGCGCCGCTCGCAAGCGGCTTCGTTCTTCGCCTTCTGCCGTCCGGCGAGAGCTGAACTCCAGCGGTCAGTTGCAGCTCTGCCCAACAGCGTGTTCTCAGTTCTGCGGGCAAGCACGCCCTCTTGCCTTGGCCCCGAGTGCAAAGTCCCGAGCGAGCACTCGACTCAGTGCAATGCACCCGGAAGGACGCTCTCGCTCGCCTTTCAAGGAGCGATTCCTAACAGCAGAAGCAGCAGAGGCACAAACTGCACGACGAGAGGGGACAACGTAGAACACGTCTCTGTCCTGGCACATTTGCGTGTGCGATACTTCCCTCCGGCTCTTCGGGCCTTGCGAAGCTCTGTGTACTGCGAGCGCTGCTACTCGCAGCTGAGAAGGACCGTGGAGCTAGCGGCGAATTCGGAGAGCTCTTCGCTGCACTGCGCCGCTCGCAAGCGGCTTCGTTCTTCGCCTTCTGCCGTCCGGCGAGAGCTGAACTCCAGCGGTCAGTTGCAGCTCTGCCCAACAGCGTGTTCTCAGTTCTGCGGGCAAGCACGCCCTCTTGCCTTGGCCCCGAGAGCAAAGTCCCGAGCGAGCACTCGACTCAGTGCAATGCACCCGGAAGGACGCTCTCGCTCGCCTTTCAAGGAGCGATTCCTAACAGCAGAAGCAGCAGAGGCACAAACTGCACGACGAGAGGGGACAACGTAGAACACGTCTCTGTCCTGGCACATTTGCGTGTGCGATACTTCCCTCCGGCTCTTCGGGCCTTGCGAAGCTCTGTGTACTGCGAGCGCTGCTACTCGCAGCTGAGAAGGACCGTGGAGCTAGCGGCGAATTCGGAGAGCTCTTCGCTGCACTGCGCCGCTCGCAAGCGGCTTCGTTCTTCGCCTTCTGCCGTCCGGCGAGAGCTGAACTCCAGCGGTCAGTTGCAGCTCTGCCCAACAGCGTGTTCTCAGTTCTGCGGGCAAGCACGCCCTCTTGCCTTGGCCCCGAGTGCAAAGTCCCGAGCGAGCACTCGACTCAGTGCAATGCACCCGGAAGGACGCTCTCGCTCGCCTTTCAAGGAGCGATTCCTAACAGCAGAAGCAGCAGAGGCACAAACTGCACGACGAGAGGGGACAACGTAGAACACGTCTCTGTCCTGGCACATTTTCGTGTGCGATACTTGCCTCCGGGTCTTCGGGCCTTGCGAAGCTCTGTGTACTGCGAGCGCTGCTACTCGCAGCTGAGAAGGACCGTGGAGCTAGCGGCGAATTCGGAGAGCTCTTCGCTGCACTGCGCCGCTCGCAAGCGGCTTCGTTCTTCGCCTTCTGCCGTCCGGCGAGAGCTGAACTCCAGCGGTCAGTTGCAGCTCTGCCCAACAGCGTGTTCTCAGTTCTGCGGGCAAGCACGCCCTCTTGCCTTGGCCCCGAGAGCAAAGTCCCGAGCGAGCACTCGACTCAGTGCAATGCACCCGGAAGGACGCTCTCGCTCGCCTTTCAAGGAGCGATTCCTAACAGCAGAAGCAGCAGAGGCACAAACTGCACGACGAGAGGGGACAACGTAGAACACGTCTCTGTCCTGGCACATTTGCCTGTGCGATACTTCCCTCCGGCTCTTCGGGCCTTGCGAAGCTCTGTGTACTGCGAGCGCTGCTACTCGCAGCTGAGAAGGACCGTGGAGCTAGCGGCGAATTCGGAGAGCTCTTCGCTGCACTGCGCCGCTCGCAAGCGGCTTCGTTCTTCGCCTTCTGCGTCCGGCGAGAGCTGAACTCGAGCGGTCAGTTGCAGCTCTGCCCAACAGCGTGTTCTCAGTTCTGCGGGCAAGCACGCCCTCTTGCCTTGGCCCCGAGAGCAAAGTCCCGAGCGAGCACTCGACTCAGTGCAATGCACCCGGAAGACGCTCTCGCTCGCCTTTCAAGGAGCGATTCCTAACAGCAGAAGCAGCAGAGGCACAAACTGCACGACGAGAGGGGACAACGTAGAACACGTCTCTGTCCTGGCACATTTTCGTGTGCGATACTTGCCTCCGGGTCTTCGGGCCTTGCGAAGCTCTGTGTACTGCGAGCGCTGCTACTCGCAGCTGAGAAGGACCGTGGAGCTAGCGGCGAATTCGGAGAGCTCTTCGCTGCACTGCGCCGCTCGCAAGCGGCTTCGTTCTTCGCCTTCTGCCGTCCGGCGAGAGCTGAACTCCAGCGGTCAGTTGCAGCTCTGCCCAACAGCGTGTTCTCAGTTCTGCGGGCAAGCACGCCCTCTTGCCTTGGCCCCGAGTGCAAAGTCCCGAGCGAGCACTCGACTCAGTGCAATGCACCCGGAAGGACGCTCTCGCTCGCCTTTCAAGGAGCGATTCCTAACAGCAGAAGCAGCAGAGGCACAAACTGCACGACGAGAGGGGACAACGTAGAACACGTCTCTGTCCTGGCACATTTTCGTGTGCGATACTTGCCTCCGGGTCTTCGGGCCTTGCGAAGCTCTGTGTACTGCGAGCGCTGCTACTCGCAGCTGAGAAGGACCGTGGAGCTAGCGGCGAATTCGGAGAGCTCTTCGCTGCACTGCGCCGCTCGCAAGCGGCTTCGTTCTTCGCCTTCTGCCGTCCGGCGAGAGCTGAACTCCAGCGGTCAGTTGCAGCTCTGCCCAACAGCGTGTTCTCAGTTCTGCGGGCAAGCACGCCCTCTTGCCTTGGCCCCGAGTGCAAAGTCCCGAGCGAGCACTCGACTCAGTGCAATGCACCCGGAAGGACGCTCTCGCTCGCCTTTCGAGGAGCGATTCCTAACAGCAGAAGCAGCAGAGGCACAAACTGCACGACGAGAGGGGACAACGTAGAACACGTCTCTGTCCTGGCACATTTGCGTGTGCGATACTTCCCTCCGGCTCTTCGGGCCTTGCGAAGCTCTGTGTACTGCGAGCGCTGCTACTCGCAGCTGAGAAGGACCGTGGAGCTAGCGGCGAATTCGGAGAGCTCTTCGCTGCACTGCGCCGCTCGCAAGCGGCTTCGTTCTTCGCCTTCTGCCGTCCGGCGAGAGCTGAACTCCAGCGGTCAGTTGCAGCTCTGCCCAACAGCGTGTTCTCAGTTCTGCGGGCAAGCACGCCCTCTTGCCTTGGCCCCGAGAGCAAAGTCCCGAGCGAGCACTCGACTCAGTGCAATGCACCCGGAAGGACGCTCTCGCTCGCCTTTCGAGGAGCGATTCCTAACAGCAGAAGCAGCAGAGGCACAAACTGCACGACGAGAGGGGACACCGTAGAACACGTCTCTGTCCTGGCACATTTGCGTGTGCGATACTTCCCTCCGGCTCTTCGGGCCTTGCGAAGCTCTGTGTACTGCGAGCGCTGCTACTCGCAGCTGAGAAGGACCGTGGAGCTAGCGGCGAATTCGGAGAGCTCTTCGCTGCACTGCGCCGCTCGCAAGCGGCTTCGTTCTTCGCCTTCTGCCGTCCGGCGAGAGCTGAACTCCAGCGGTCAGTTGCAGCTCTGCCCAACAGCGTGTTCTCAGTTCTGCGGGCAAGCACGCCCTCTTGCCTTGGCCCCGAGTGCAAAGTCCCGAGCGAGCACTCGACTCAGTGCAATGCACCCGGAAGGACGCTCTCGCTCGCCTTTCGAGGAGCGATTCCTAACAGCAGAAGCAGCAGAGGCACAAACTGCACGACGAGAGGGGACAACGTAGAACACGTCTCTGTCCTGGCACATTTGCGTGTGCGATACTTCCCTCCGGCTCTTCGGGCCTTGCGAAGCTCTGTGTACTGCGAGCGCTGCTACTCGCAGCTGAGAAGGACCGTGGAGCTAGCGGCGAATTCGGAGAGCTCTTCGCTGCACTGCGCCGCTCGCAAGCGGCTTCGTTCTTCGCCTTCTGCCGTCCGGCGAGAGCTGAACTCCAGCGGTCAGTTGCAGCTCTGCCCAACAGCGTGTTCTCAGTTCTGCGGGCAAGCACGCCCTCTTGCCTTGGCCCCGAGAGCAAAGTCCCGAGCGAGCACTCGACTCAGTGCAATGCACCCGGAAGGACGCTCTCGCTCGCCTTTCGAGGAGCGATTCCTAACAGCAGAAGCAGCAGAGGCACAAACTGCACGACGAGAGGGGACACCGTAGAACACGTCTCTGTCCTGGCACATTTGCGTGTGCGATACTTCCCTCCGGCTCTTCGGGCCTTGCGAAGCTCTGTGTACTGCGAGCGCTGCTACTCGCAGCTGAGAAGGACCGTGGAGCTAGCGGCGAATTCGGAGAGCTCTTCGCTGCACTGCGCCGCTCGCAAGCGGCTTCGTTCTTCGCCTTCTGCCGTCCGGCGAGAGCTGAACTCCAGCGGTCAGTTGCAGCTCTGCCCAACAGCGTGTTCTCAGTTCTGCGGGCAAGCACGCCCTCTTGCCTTGGCCCCGAGAGCAAAGTCCCGAGCGAGCACTCGACTCAGTGCAATGCACCCGGAAGGACGCTCTCGCTCGCCTTTCGAGGAGCGATTCCTAACAGCAGAAGCAGCAGAGGCACAAACTGCACGACGAGAGGGGACACCTAGAACACGTCTCTGTCCTGGCACATTTGCGTGTGCGATACTTCCCTCCGGCTCTTCGGGCCTTGCGAAGCTCTGTGTACTGCGAGCGCTGCTACTCGCAGCTGAGAAGGACCGTGGAGCTAGCGGCGAATTCGGAGAGCTCTTCGCTGCACTGCGCCGCTCGCAAGCGGCTTCGTTCTTCGCCTTCTGCCGTCCGGCGAGAGCTGAACTCCAGCGGTCAGTTGCAGCTCTGCCCAACAGCGTGTTCTCAGTTCTGCGGGCAAGCACGCCCTCTTGCCTTGGCCCCGAGAGCAAAGTCCCGAGCGAGCACTCGACTCAGTGCAATGCACCCGGAAGGACGCTCTCGCTCGCCTTTCGAGGAGCGATTCCTAACAGCAGAAGCAGCAGAGGCACAAACTGCACGACGAGAGGGGACACCGTAGAACACGTCTCTGTCCTGGCACATTTGCGTGTGCGATACTTCCCTCCGGCTCTTCGGGCCTTGCGAAGCTCTGTGTACTGCGAGCGCTGCTACTCGCAGCTGAGAAGGACCGTGGAGCTAGCGGCGAATTCGGAGAGCTCTTCGCTGCACTGCGCCGCTCGCAAGCGGCTTCGTTCTTCGCCTTCTGCCGTCCGGCGAGAGCTGAACTCCAGCGGTCAGTTGCAGCTCTGCCCAACAGCGTGTTCTCAGTTCTGCGGGCAAGCACGCCCTCTTGCCTTGGCCCCGAGAGCAAAGTCCCGAGCGAGCACTCGACTCAGTGCAATGCACCCGGAAGGACGCTCTCGCTCGCCTTTCGAGGAGCGATTCCTAACAGCAGAAGCAGCAGAGGCACAAACTGCACGACGAGAGGGGACACCGTAGAACACGTCTCTGTCCTGGCACATTTGCGTGTGCGATACTTCCCTCCGGCTCTTCGGGCCTTGCGAAGCTCTGTGTACTGCGAGCGCTGCTACTCGCAGCTGAGAAGGACCGTGGAGCTAGCGGCGAATTCGGAGAGCTCTTCGCTGCACTGCGCCGCTCGCAAGCGGCTTCGTTCTTCGCCTTCTGCCGTCCGGCGAGAGCTGAACTCCAGCGGTCAGTTGCAGCTCTGCCCAACAGCGTGTTCTCAGTTCTGCGGGCAAGCACGCCCTCTTGCCTTGGCCCCGAGTGCAAAGTCCCGAGCGAGCACTCGACTCAGTGCAATGCACCCGGAAGGACGCTCTCGCTCGCCTTTCAAGGAGCGATTCCTAACAGCAGAAGCAGCAGAGGCACAAACTGCACGACGAGAGGGGACACCGTAGAACACGTCTCTGTCCTGGCACATTTGCGTGTGCGATACTTCCCTCCGGCTCTTCGGGCCTTGCGAAGCTCTGTGTACTGCGAGCGCTGCTACTCGCAGCTGAGAAGGACCGTGGAGCTAGCGGCGAATTCGGAGAGCTCTTCGCTGCACTGCGCCGCTCGCAAGCGGCTTCGTTCTTCGCCTTCTGCCGTCCGGCGAGAGCTGAACTCCAGCGGTCAGTTGCAGCTCTGCCCAACAGCGTGTTCTCAGTTCTGCGGGCAAGCACGCCCTCTTGCCTTGGCCCCGAGAGCAAAGTCCCGAGCGAGCACTCGACTCAGTGCAATGCACCCGGAAGGACGCTCTCGCTCGCCTTTCAAGGAGCGATTCCTAACAGCAGAAGCAGCAGAGGCACAAACTGCACGACGAGAGGGGACAACGTAGAACACGTCTCTGTCCTGGCACATTTGCGTGTGCGATACTTCCCTCCGGCTCTTCGGGCCTTGCGAAGCTCTGTGTACTGCGAGCGCTGCTACTCGCAGCTGAGAAGGACCGTGGAGCTAGCGGCGAATTCGGAGAGCTCTTCGCTGCACTGCGCCGCTCGCAAGCGGCTTCGTTCTTCGCCTTCTGCCGTCCGGCGAGAGCTGAACTCCAGCGGTCAGTTGCAGCTCTGCCCAACAGCGTGTTCTCAGTTCTGCGGGCAAGCACGCCCTCTTGCCTTGGCCCCGAGAGCAAAGTCCCGAGCGAGCACTCGACTCAGTGCAATGCACCCGGAAGGACGCTCTCGCTCGCCTTTCAAGGAGCGATTCCTAACAGCAGAAGCAGCAGAGGCACAAACTGCACGACGAGAGGGGACAACGTAGAACACGTCTCTGTCCTGGCACATTTGCGTGTGCGATACTTCCCTCCGGCTCTTCGGGCCTTGCGAAGCTCTGTGTACTGCGAGCGCTGCTACTCGCAGCTGAGAAGGACCGTGGAGCTAGCGGCGAATTCGGAGAGCTCTTCGCTGCACTGCGCCGCTCGCAAGCGGCTTCGTTCTTCGCCTTCTGCCGTCCGGCGAGAGCTGAACTCCAGCGGTCAGTTGCAGCTCTGCCCAACAGCGTGTTCTCAGTTCTGCGGGCAAGCACGCCCTCTTGCCTTGGCCCCGAGTGCAAAGTCCCGAGCGAGCACTCGACTCAGTGCAATGCACCCGGAAGGACGCTCTCGCTCGCCTTTCAAGGAGCGATTCCTAACAGCAGAAGCAGCAGAGGCACAAACTGCACGACGAGAGGGGACAACGTAGAACACGTCTCTGTCCTGGCACATTTGCGTGTGCGATACTTCCCTCCGGCTCTTCGGGCCTTGCGAAGCTCTGTGTACTGCGAGCGCTGCTACTCGCAGCTGAGAAGGACCGTGGAGCTAGCGGCGAATTCGGAGAGCTCTTCGCTGCACTGCGCCGCTCGCAAGCGGCTTCGTTCTTCGCCTTCTGCCGTCCGGCGAGAGCTGAACTCCAGCGGTCAGTTGCAGCTCTGCCCAACAGCGTGTTCTCAGTTCTGCGGGCAAGCACGCCCTCTTGCCTTGGCCCCGAGTGCAAAGTCCCGAGCGAGCACTCGACTCAGTGCAATGCACCCGGAAGGACGCTCTCGCTCGCCTTTCAAGGAGCGATTCCTAACAGCAGAAGCAGCAGAGGCACAAACTGCACGACGAGAGGGGACAACGTAGAACACGTCTCTGTCCTGGCACATTTGCGTGTGCGATACTTCCCTCCGGCTCTTCGGGCCTTGCGAAGCTCTGTGTACTGCGAGCGCTGCTACTCGCAGCTGAGAAGGACCGTGGAGCTAGCGGCGAATTCGGAGAGCTCTTCGCTGCACTGCGCCGCTCGCAAGCGGCTTCGTTCTTCGCCTTCTGCCGTCCGGCGAGAGCTGAACTCCAGCGGTCAGTTGCAGCTCTGCCCAACAGCGTGTTCTCAGTTCTGCGGGCAAGCACGCCCTCTTGCCTTGGCCCCGAGTGCAAAGTCCCGAGCGAGCACTCGACTCAGTGCAATGCACCCGGAAGGACGCTCTCGCTCGCCTTTCAAGGAGCGATTCCTAACAGCAGAAGCAGCAGAGGCACAAACTGCACGACGAGAGGGGACAACGTAGAACACGTCTCTGTCCTGGCACATTTGCGTGTGCGATACTTCCCTCCGGCTCTTCGGGCCTTGCGAAGCTCTGTGTACTGCGAGCGCTGCTACTCGCAGCTGAGAAGGACCGTGGAGCTAGCGGCGAATTCGGAGAGCTCTTCGCTGCACTGCGCCGCTCGCAAGCGGCTTCGTTCTTCGCCTTCTGCCGTCCGGCGAGAGCTGAACTCCAGCGGTCAGTTGCAGCTCTGCCCAACAGCGTGTTCTCAGTTCTGCGGGCAAGCACGCCCTCTTGCCTTGGCCCCGAGTGCAAAGTCCCGAGCGAGCACTCGACTCAGTGCAATGCACCCGGAAGGACGCTCTCGCTCGCCTTTCAAGGAGCGATTCCTAACAGCAGAAGCAGCAGAGGCACAAACTGCACGACGAGAGGGGACAACGTAGAACACGTCTCTGTCCTGGCACATTTGCGTGTGCGATACTTCCCTCCGGCTCTTCGGGCCTTGCGAAGCTCTGTGTACTGCGAGCGCTGCTACTCGCAGCTGAGAAGGACCGTGGAGCTAGCGGCGAATTCGGAGAGCTCTTCGCTGCACTGCGCCGCTCGCAAGCGGCTTCGTTCTTCGCCTTCTGCCGTCCGGCGAGAGCTGAACTCCAGCGGTCAGTTGCAGCTCTGCCCAACAGCGTGTTCTCAGTTCTGCGGGCAAGCACGCCCTCTTGCCTTGGCCCCGAGAGCAAAGTCCCGAGCGAGCACTCGACTCAGTGCAATGCACCCGGAAGGACGCTCTCGCTCGCCTTTCAAGGAGCGATTCCTAACAGCAGAAGCAGCAGAGGCACAAACTGCACGACGAGAGGGGACAACGTAGAACACGTCTCTGTCCTGGCACATTTGCGTGTGCGATACTTCCCTCCGGCTCTTCGGGCCTTGCGAAGCTCTGTGTACTGCGAGCGCTGCTACTCGCAGCTGAGAAGGACCGTGGAGCTAGCGGCGAATTCGGAGAGCTCTTCGCTGCACTGCGCCGCTCGCAAGCGGCTTCGTTCTTCGCCTTCTGCCGTCCGGCGAGAGCTGAACTCCAGCGGTCAGTTGCAGCTCTGCCCAACAGCGTGTTCTCAGTTCTGCGGGCAAGCACGCCCTCTTGCCTTGGCCCCGAGAGCAAAGTCCCGAGCGAGCACTCGACTCAGTGCAATGCACCCGGAAGGACGCTCTCGCTCGCCTTTCAAGGAGCGATTCCTAACAGCAGAAGCAGCAGAGGCACAAACTGCACGACGAGAGGGGACAACGTAGAACACGTCTCTGTCCTGGCACATTTGCGTGTGCGATACTTCCCTCCGGCTCTTCGGGCCTTGCGAAGCTCTGTGTACTGCGAGCGCTGCTACTCGCAGCTGAGAAGGACCGTGGAGCTAGCGGCGAATTCGGAGAGCTCTTCGCTGCACTGCGCCGCTCGCAAGCGGCTTCGTTCTTCGCCTTCTGCCGTCCGGCGAGAGCTGAACTCCAGCGGTCAGTTGCAGCTCTGCCCAACAGCGTGTTCTCAGTTCTGCGGGCAAGCACGCCCTCTTGCCTTGGCCCCGAGAGCAAAGTCCCGAGCGAGCACTCGACTCAGTGCAATGCACCCGGAAGGACGCTCTCGCTCGCCTTTCAAGGAGCGATTCCTAACAGCAGAAGCAGCAGAGGCACAAACTGCACGACGAGAGGGGACAACGTAGAACACGTCTCTGTCCTGGCACATTTGCGTGTGCGATACTTCCCTCCGGCTCTTCGGGCCTTGCGAAGCTCTGTGTACTGCGAGCGCTGCTACTCGCAGCTGAGAAGGACCGTGGAGCTAGCGGCGAATTCGGAGAGCTCTTCGCTGCACTGCGCCGCTCGCAAGCGGCTTCGTTCTTCGCCTTCTGCCGTCCGGCGAGAGCTGAACTCCAGCGGTCAGTTGCAGCTCTGCCCAACAGCGTGTTCTCAGTTCTGCGGGCAAGCACGCCCTCTTGCCTTGGCCCCGAGAGCAAAGTCCCGAGCGAGCACTCGACTCAGTGCAATGCACCCGGAAGGACGCTCTCGCTCGCCTTTCAAGGAGCGATTCCTAACAGCAGAAGCAGCAGAGGCACAAACTGCACGACGAGAGGGGACAACGTAGAACACGTCTCTGTCCTGGCACATTTGCGTGTGCGATACTTCCCTCCGGCTCTTCGGGCCTTGCGAAGCTCTGTGTACTGCGAGCGCTGCTACTCGCAGCTGAGAAGGACCGTGGAGCTAGCGGCGAATTCGGAGAGCTCTTCGCTGCACTGCGCCGCTCGCAAGCGGCTTCGTTCTTCGCCTTCTGCCGTCCGGCGAGAGCTGAACTCCAGCGGTCAGTTGCAGCTCTGCCCAACAGCGTGTTCTCAGTTCTGCGGGCAAGCACGCCCTCTTGCCTTGGCCCCGAGAGCAAAGTCCCGAGCGAGCACTCGACTCAGTGCAATGCACCCGGAAGGACGCTCTCGCTCGCCTTTCAAGGAGCGATTCCTAACAGCAGAAGCAGCAGAGGCACAAACTGCACGACGAGAGGGGACAACGTAGAACACGTCTCTGTCCTGGCACATTTGCGTGTGCGATACTTCCCTCCGGCTCTTCGGGCCTTGCGAAGCTCTGTGTACTGCGAGCGCTGCTACTCGCAGCTGAGAAGGACCGTGGAGCTAGCGGCGAATTCGGAGAGCTCTTCGCTGCACTGCGCCGCTCGCAAGCGGCTTCGTTCTTCGCCTTCTGCCGTCCGGCGAGAGCTGAACTCCAGCGGTCAGTTGCAGCTCTGCCCAACAGCGTGTTCTCAGTTCTGCGGGCAAGCACGCCCTCTTGCCTTGGCCCCGAGAGCAAAGTCCCGAGCGAGCACTCGACTCAGTGCAATGCACCCGGAAGGACGCTCTCGCTCGCCTTTCAAGGAGCGATTCCTAACAGCAGAAGCAGCAGAGGCACGAACTGCACGACGAGAGGGGACAACGTAGAACACGTCTCTGTCCTGGCACATTTTCGTGTGCGATACTTGCCTCCGGCTCTTCGGGCCTTGCGAAGCTCTGTGTACTGCGAGCGCTGCTACTCGCAGCTGAGAAGGACCGTGGAGCTAGCGGCGAATTCGGAGAGCTCTTCGCTGCACTGCGCCGCTCGCAAGCGGCTTCGTTCTTCGCCTTCTGCCGTCCGGCGAGAGCTGAACTCCAGCGGTCAGTTGCAGCTCTGCCCAACAGCGTGTTCTCAGTTCTGCGGGCAAGCACGCCCTCTTGCCTTGGCCCCGAGAGCAAAGTCCCGAGCGAGCACTCGACTCAGTGCAATGCACCCGGAAGGACGCTCTCGCTCGCCTTTCAAGGAGCGATTCCTAACAGCAGAAGCAGCAGAGGCACGAACTGCACGACGAGAGGGGACAACGTAGAACACGTCTCTGTCCTGGCACATTTGCGTGTGCGATACTTCCCTCCGGCTCTTCGGGCCTTGCGAAGCTCTGTGTACTGCGAGCGCTGCTACTCGCAGCTGAGAAGGACCGTGGAGCTAGCGGCGAATTCGGAGAGCTCTTCGCTGCACTGCGCCGCTCGCAAGCGGCTTCGTTCTTCGCCTTCTGCCGTCCGGCGAGAGCTGAACTCCAGCGGTCAGTTGCAGCTCTGCCCAACAGCGTGTTCTCAGTTCTGCGGGCAAGCACGCCCTCTTGCCTTGGCCCCGAGAGCAAAGTCCCGAGCGAGCACTCGACTCAGTGCAATGCACCCGGAAGGACGCTCTCGCTCGCCTTTCAAGGAGCGATTCCTATACAGCAGAAGCAGCAGAGGCACAAACTGCACGACGAGAGGGGACAACGTAGAACACGTCTCTGTCCTGGCACATTTGCGTGTGCGATACTTCCCTCCGGCTCTTCGGGCCTTGCGAAGCTCTGTGTACTGCGAGCGCTGCTACTCGCAGCTGAGAAGGACCGTGGAGCTAGCGGCGAATTCGGAGAGCTCTTCGCTGCACTGCGCCGCTCGCAAGCGGCTTCGTTCTTCGCCTTCTGCCGTCCGGCGAGAGCTGAACTCCAGCGGTCAGTTAGCAAAGTCCCGAGCGAGCACTCGACTCAGTGCAATGCACCCGGAAGGACGCTCTCGCTCGCCTTTCAAGGAGCGATTCCTAACAGCAGAAGCAGCAGAGGCACAAACTGCAACGACGAGAGGGGGACAACGTAGAACACGTCTCTGTCCCTGGCACATTTGCGTGTGCGATACTTCCCTCCGGCTCTTCGGGCCTTGCGAAGCTCTGTGTACTGCCGAGCGCTGCTACTCGCAGCTGAGAAGGACCGTGGAGCTAGCGGCGAATTCGGAGAGCTCTTCGCTGCACTGCGCCGCTCGCAAAGCGGCTTCGTTCTTCGCCTTCTGCCGTCCCGGCGAGAGCTGAACTCCAGCGGTTCAGTTGCAGCTCTGCCCAACAGCGTGTTCTCAGTTTCTGCGGCAAGCACGCCCTCTTGCCTTGGCCCCGAGAGCAAAGTCCCCGAGCGAGCACTCGACTCAGTGCAATGCACCCGGAAGGACGCTCTCGCTCGCCTTTCAAGGAGCGATTCCTAACAGCAGAAGCAGCAGAGGCACGAACTGCACGACGAGAGGGGACAACGTAGAACACGTCCTCTGTCCTGGCACATTTGCGTGTGCGATACTTGCCTCCGGCTCTTCGGGCCCTTGCGCAGCTCTGTGTACTGCGAGCGCTGCTACTCGCAGCTGAGAAGGACCGTGGAGCTAGCGGCGAATTCGGAGAGCTCTTCGCTGCACTGCGCCGCTCGCAAGCGGCTTCGTTCTTCGCCTTCTGCCGTCCGGCGAGAGCTGAACTCCAGCGGTCAGTTTGCAGCTCTGCCCAACAGCGTGTTCTCAGTTCTGCGGGGCAAGCACGCCCTCTTGCCTTGGCCCCGAGAGCAAAGTCCCGAGCGAGCACTCGACTCAGTGGCAATGCACCCGGAAGGACGCTCTCGCTCGCCTTTCAAGGAGCGATTCCTAACAGCAGAAGCAGCAGAGGCACGAACTGCACGACGAGAGGGGACAACGTAGAACACGTCCTCTGTCCTGGCACATTTGCCTGTGCCATACTTTCCCTCCGGCTCTTCGGGCCTTGCGAAGCTCTGTGTACTGCGAGCGCTGCTACTCGCAGCTGAGAAGGACCGTGGAGCTAGCGGCGAATTCGGAGAGCTCTTCGCTGCACTGCGCCGCTCGCAAGCGGCTTCGTTCTTCGCCTTCTGCCGTCCGGCGAGAGCTGAACTCCAGCGGTCAGTTGCAGCTCTGCCCAACAGCGTGTTCTCAGTTTCTGCGGGCAAGCACGCCCTCTTGCCTTGGCCCCGAGAGCAAAGTCCCGAGCGAGCACTCGACTCAGTGCAATGCACCCGGAAGGACGCTCTCGCTCGCCTTTCAAGGAGCGATTCCTAACAGCAGAAGCAGCAGAGGCACGAACTGCACGACGAGAGGGGACAACGTAGAACACGTCTCTGTCCTGGCACATTTGCGTGTGCGATACTTCCCTCCGGCTCTTCGGGCCTTGCGAAGCTCTGTGTACTGCGAGCGCTGCTACTCGCAGCTGAGAAGGACCGTGGAGCTAGCGGCGAATTCGGAGAGCTCTTCGCTGCACTGCGCCGCTCGCAAGCGGCTTCGTTCTTCGCCTTCTGCCGTCCGGCGAGAGCTGAACTCCAGCGGTCAGTTGCAGCTCTGCCCAACAGCGTGTTCTCAGTTCTGCGGGCAAGCACGCCCTCTTGCCTTGGCCCCGAGAGCAAAGTCCCGAGCGAGCACTCGACTCAGTGCAATGCACCCGGAAGGGACGCTCTCGCTCGCCTTTCAAGGAGCGATTCCTAACAGCAGAAGCAGCAGAGGCACGAACTGCACGACGAGAGGGGACAACGTAGAACACGTCTCTGTCCCTGGCACATTTGCGTGTGCGATACTTCCCTCCGGCTCTTCGGGCCTTGCGCAGCTCCTGTGTACTGCGAGCGCTGCTACTCGCAGCTGAGAAGGACCGTGGAGCTAGCGGCGAATTCGGA
Source organism: Sturnus vulgaris (assembly GCF_052056855.1). NCBI lineage: Eukaryota > Metazoa > Chordata > Aves > Passeriformes > Sturnidae > Sturnus > Sturnus vulgaris. The sequence goes on from NW_028276248.1 coordinate 19,866, forward strand.
GAGCTCTTCGCTGCACCTGCCGCCGCTCGCAAGCGGCTTCGTTCTTCGCCTTCTGCCGTCCGGCGAGAGCTGAACTCCAGCGGTCAGTTGCAGCTCTGCCCAACAGCGTGTTCTCAGTTCTGCGGGCAAGCACGCCCTCTTGCCTTGGCCCCGAGAGCAAAGTCCCCGAGCGAGCACTCGACTCAGTGCAATGCACCCGGAAGGGACGCTCTCGCTCGCCTTTCAAGGAGCGATTCCTAACAGCAGAAGCAGCAGAGGCACGAAACTGCACGACGAGAGGGACAACGTAGAACACGTCTCTGTCCTGGCACATTTGCGTGTGCGATACTTCCCTCCGGCTCTTCGGGCCTTGCGAAGCTCCGTGTACTGCGAGCGCTGCTACTCGCAGCTGAGAAGGACCGTGGAGCTAGCGGCGAATTCGGAGAGCTCTTCGCTGCACTGCGCCGCTCGCAAGCGGCTTCGTTCTTCGCCTTCTGCCGTCCGGCGAGAGCTGAAACTCCAGCGGTCAGTTGCAGCTCTGCCCAACAGCGTGTTCTCAGTTCTGCGGGGCAAGCACGCCCTCTTGCCTTGGCCCCGAGTGCAAAGTCCCGAGCGAGCACTCGACTCAGTGCAATGCACCCGGAAGGACGCTCCTCGCTCGCCTTTTCAAGGAGCGATTCCTAACAGCAGAAGCAGCAGAGGCACAAACTGCACGACGAGAGGGGACACCGTAGAACACGTCTCTGTCCTGGCACATTTGCGTGTGCGATACTTCCCTCCGGCTCTTCGGGCCTTGCGAAGCTCTGTGTACTGCGAGCGCTGCTACTCGCAGCTGAGAAGGACCGTGGAGCTAGCGGCGAATTCGGAGAGCTCTTCGCTGCACTGCGCCGCTCGCAAGCGGCTTCGTTCTTCGCCTTCTGCCGTCCGGCGAGAGCTGAACTCCAGCGGTCAGTTGCAGCTCTGCCCAACAGCGTGTTCTCAGTTCTGCGGGCAAGCACGCCCTCTTGCCTTGGCCCCGAGTGCAAAGTCCCGAGCGAGCACTCGACTCAGTGCAATGCACCCGGAAGGACGCTCTCGCTCGCCTTTCAAGGAGCGATTCCTAACAGCAGAAGCAGCAGAGGCACAAACTGCACGACGAGAGGGGACAACCGTAGAACACGTCTCTGTCCTGGCACATTTGCGTGTGCGATACTTCCCTCCGGCTCTTCGGGCCTTGCGAAGCTCTGTGTACTGCGAGCGCTGCTACTCGCAGCTGAGAAGGACCGTGGAGCTAGCGGCGAATTCGGAGAGCTCTTCGCTGCACTGCGCCGCTCGCAAGCGGCTTCGTTCTTCGCCTTCTGCCGTCCGGCGAGAGCTGAACTCCAGCGGTCAGTTGCAGCTCTGCCCAACAGCGTGTTCTCAGTTCTGCGGGCAAGCACGCCCTCTTGCCTTGGCCCCGAGAGCAAAGTCCCGAGCGAGCACTCGACTCAGTGCAATGCACCCGGAAGGACGCTCTCGCTCGCCTTTCAAGGAGCGATTCCTAACAGCAGAAGCAGCAGAGGCACAAACTGCACGACGAGAGGGGACAACGTAGAAACACGTCTCTGTCCTGGCACATTTGCGTGTGCGATACTTCCCTCCGGCTCTTCGGGCCTTGCGAAGCTCTGTGTACTGCGAGCGCTGCTACTCGCAGCTGAGAAGGACCGTGGAGCTAGCGGCGAATTCGGAGAGCTCTTCGCTGCACTGCGCCGCTCGCAAGCGGCTTCGTTCTTCGCCTTCTGCCGTCCGGCGAGAGCTGAACTCCAGCGGTCAGTTGCAGCTCTGCCCAACAGCGTGTTCTCAGTTCTGCGGGCAAGCACGCCCTCTTGCCTTGGCCCCGAGAGCAAAGTCCCGAGCGAGCACTCGACTCAGTGCAATGCACCCGGAAGGACGCTCTCGCTCGCCTTTCAAGGAGCGATTCCTAACAGCAGAAGCAGCAGAGGCACAAACTGCACGACGAGAGGGGACAACGTAGAACACGTCTCTGTCCTGGCACATTTGCGTGTGCGATACTTCCCTCCGGCTCTTCGGGCCTTGCGAAGCTCTGTGTACTGCGAGCGCTGCTACTCGCAGCTGAGAAGGACCGTGGAGCTAGCGGCGAATTCGGAGAGCCTCTTCGCTGCACTGCGCCGCTCGCAAGCGGCTTCGTTCTTCGCCTTCTGCCGTCCGGCGAGAGCTGAACTCCAGCGGTCAGTTGCAGCTCTGCCCAACAGCGTGTTCTCAGTTCTGCGGGCCAAGCACGCCCTCTTGCCTTGGCCCCGAGTGCAAAGTCCCGAGCGAGCACTCGACTCAGTGCAATGCACCCGAAGGACGCTCTCGCTCGCCTTTCAAGGAGCGATTCCTAACAGCAGAAGCAGCAGAGGCACAAAACTGCACGACGAGAGGGGACAACGTAGAACACGTCTCTGTCCTGGCACATTTGCGTGTGCGATACTTGCCTCCGGCTCTTCGGGCCTTGCGAAGCTCTGTGTACTGCGAGCGCTGCTACTCGCAGCTGAGAAGGGACCGTGGAGCTAGCGGCGAATTCGGAGAGCTCTTCGCTGCACTGCGCCGCTCGCAAGCGGCTTCGTTCTTCGCCTTCTGCCGTCCGGCGAGAGCTGAACTCCAGCGGTCAGGTTGCAGCTCTGCCCAACAGCGTGTTCTCAGTTCTGCGGGCAAGCACGCCCTCTTGCCTTGGCCCCGAGTGCAAAGTCCCGAGCGAGCACTCGACTCAGTGCAATGCACCCGGAAGGACGCTCTCGCTCGCCTTTCAAGGAGCGATTCCTAACAGCAGAAGCAGCAGAGGCACAAACTGCACGACGAGAGGGGACAACGTAGAACACGTCTCTGTCCTGGCACATTTGCGTGTGCGATACTTCCCTCCGGCTCTTCGGGCCTTGCGAAGCTCTGTGTACTGCGAGCGCTGCCTACTCGCAGCTGAGAAGGGACCGTGGAGCTAGCGGCGAATTCGGAGAGCTCTTCGCTGCACTGCGCCGCTCGCAAGCGGCTTCGTTCTTCGCCTTCTGCCGTCCGGCGAGAGCTGAAACTCCAGCGGTCAGTTTGCAGCTCTGCCCAACAGCGTGTTCTCAGTTCTGCGGGCAAGCACGCCCTCTTGCCTTGGCCCCGAGTGCAAAGTCCCGAGCGAGCACTCGACTCAGTGCAATGCACCCGGAAGGACGCTCTCGCTCGCCTTTCAAGGAGCGATTCCTAACAGCAGAAGCAGCAGAGGCACAAACTGCACGACGAGAGGGGACAACGTAGAACACGTCTCTGTCCTGGCACATTTTGCGTGTGCGATACTTCCCTCCGGCTCTTCGGGCCTTGCGAAGCTCTGTGTACTGCGAGCGCTGCTACTCGCAGCTGAGAAGGACCGTGGAGCTAGCGGCGAATTCGGAGAGCTCTTCGCTGCACTGCGCCGCTCGCAAGCGGCTTCGTTCTTCGCCTTCTGCCGTCCGGCGAGAGCTGAACTCCAGCGGTCAGTTGCAGCTCTGCCCAACAGCGTGTTCTCAGTTCTGCGGGCAAGCACGCCCTCTTGCCTTGGCCCCGAGTGCAAAGTCCCGAGCGAGCACTCGACTCAGTGCAATGCACCCGGAAGGACGCTCTCGCTCGCCTTTCAAGGAGCGATTCCTAACAGCAGAAGCAGCAGAGGCACAAACTGCACGACGAGAGGGGGACAACGTAGAACACGTCTCTGTCCTGGCACATTTGCGTGTGCGATACTTCCCTCCGGCTCTTCGGGCCTTGCGAAGCTCTGTGTACTGCGAGCGCTGCTACTCGCAGCTGAGAAGGGACCGTGGAGCTAGCGGCGAATTCGGAGAGCTCTTCGCTGCACTGCGCCGCTCGCAAGCGGCTTCGTTCTTCGCCTTCTGCCGTCCGGCGAGAGCTGAACTCCAGCGGTCAGTTGCAGCTCTGCCCAACAGCGTGTTCTCAGTTCTGCGGGCAAGCACGCCCTCTTGCCTTGGCCCCCGAGAGCAAAGTCCCGAGCGAGCACTCGACTCAGTGCAATGCACCCGGAAGGACGCTCTCGCTCGCCTTTCAAGGAGCGATTCCTAACAGCAGAAGCAGCAGAGGCACAAACTGCACGACGAGAGGGGACAAACGTAGAACACGTCTCTGTCCTGGCACATTTGCGTGTGCGATACTTCCCTCCGGCTCTTCGGGCCTTGCGAAGCTCTGTGTACTGCGAGCGCTGCTACTCGCAGCTGAGAAGGACCGTGGAGCTAGCGGCGAATTCGGAGAGCTCTTCGCTGCACTGCGCCGCTCGCAAGCGGCTTCGTTCTTCGCCTTCTGCCGTCCGGCGAGAGCTGAACTCCAGCGGTCAGTTGCAGCTCTGCCCAACAGCGTGTTCTCAGTTCTGCGGGCAAGCACGCCCTCTTGCCTTGGCCCCGAGAGCAAAGTCCCGAGCGAGCACTCGACTCAGTGCAATGCACCCGGAAGGACGCTCTCGCTCGCCTTTCAAGGAGCGATTCCTAACAGCAGAAGCAGCAGAGGCACAAACTGCACGACGAGAGGGGACAACGTAGAACACGTCTCTGTCCCTGGCACATTTGCGTGTGCGATACTTCCCTCCGGCTCTTCGGGCCTTGCGAAGCTCTGTGTACTGCGAGCGCTGCTACTCGCAGCTGAGAAGGACCGTGGAGCTAGCGGCGAATTCGGAGAGCTCTTCGCTGCACTGCGCCGCTCGCAAGCGGCTTCGTTCTTCGCCTTCTGCCGTCCGGCGAGAGCTGAACTCCAGCGGTCAGTTGCAGCTCTGCCCAACAGCGTGTTCTCAGTTCTGCGGGCAAGCACGCCCTCTTGCCTTGGCCCCGAGAGCAAAGTCCCGAGCGAGCACTCGACTCAGTGCAATGCACCCGGAAGGACGCTCTCGCTCGCCTTTCAAGGAGCGATTCCTAACAGCAGAAGCAGCAGAGGCACAAACTGCACGACGAGAGGGGACAACGTAGAACACGTCTCTGTCCTGGCACATTTGCGTGTGCGATACTTCCCTCCGGCTCTTCGGGCCTTGCGAAGCTCTGTGTACTGCGAGCGCTGCTACTCGCAGCTGAGAAGGACCGTGGAGCTAGCGGCGAATTCGGAGAGCTCTTCGCTGCACTGCGCCGCTCGCAAGCGGCTTCGTTCTTCGCCTTCTGCCGTCCGGCGAGAGCTGAACTCCAGCGGTCAGTTGCAGCTCTGCCCAACAGCGTGTTCTCAGTTCTGCGGGCAAGCACGCCCTCTTGCCCTTGGCCCCGAGAGCAAAGTCCCGAGCGAGCAACTCGACTCAGTGCAATGCACCCGGAAGGACGCTCTCGCTCGCCTTTCAAGGAGCGATTCCTAACAGCAGAAGCAGCAGAGGCACAAACTGCACGACGAGAGGGGACAACGTAGAACACGTCTCTGTCCCTGGCACATTTGCGTGTGCGATACTTCCCTCCGGCTCTTCGGGCCTTGCGAAGCTCTGTGTACTGCGAGCGCTGCTACTCGCAGCTGAGAAGGACCGTGGAGCTAGCGGCGAATTCGGAGAGCTCTTCGCTGCACTGCGCCGCTCGCAAGCGGCTTCGTTCTTCGCCTTCTGCCGTCCGGCGAGAGCTGAACTCCAGCGGTCAGTTGCAGCTCTGCCCAACAGCGTGTTCTCAGTTCTGCGGGCAAGCACGCCCTCTTGCCTTGGCCCCGAGAGCAAAGTCCCGAGCGAGCACTCGACTCAGTGCAATGCACCCGGAAGGACGCTCTCGCTCGCCTTTCAAGGAGCGATTCCTAACAGCAGAAGCAGCAGAGGCACAAACTGCACGACGAGAGGGGACAACGTAGAACACGTCTCTGTCCTGGCACATTTGCGTGTGCGATACTTCCCTCCGGCTCTTCGGGCCTTGCGAAGCTCTGTGTACTGCGAGCGCTGCTACTCGCAGCTGAGAAGGACCGTGGAGCTAGCGGCGAATTCGGAGAGCTCTTCGCTGCACTGCGCCGCTCGCAAGCGGCTTCGTTCTTCGCCTTCTGCCGTCCGGCGAGAGCTGAACTCCAGCGGTCAGTTTGCAGCTCTGCCCCAACAGCGTGTTCTCAGTTCTGCGGGCAAGCACGCCCTCTTGCCTTGGCCCCGAGAGCAAAAGTCCCGAGCGAGCACTCGACTCAGTGCAATGCACCCGGAAGGACGCTCTCGCTCGCCTTTCAAGGAGCGATTCCTAACAGCAGAAGCAGCAGAGGCACGAAACTGCACGACGAGAGGGGACAACGTAGAACACGTCTCTGTCCTGGCACATTTTCGTGTGCGATACTTGCCTCCGGCTCTTCGGGCCTTGCGAAGCTCTGTGTACTGCGAGCGCTGCTACTCGCAGCTGAGAAGGACCGTGGAGCTAGCGGCGAATTCGGAGAGCTCTTCGCTGCACTGCGCCGCTCGCAAGCGGCTTCGTTCTTCGCCTTCTGCCGTCCGGCGAGAGCTGAACTCCAGCGGTCAGTTGCAGCTCTGCCCAACAGCGTGTTCTCAGTTCTGCGGGCAAGCACGCCCTCTTGCCTTGGCCCCGAGAGCAAAGTCCCGAGCGAGCACTCGGACTCAGTGCAATGCACCCGGAAGGACGCTCTCGCTCGCCTTTCAAGGAGCGATTCCTAACAGCAGAAGCAGCAGAGGCACGAAACTGCACGACGAGAGGGGACAACGTAGAACACGTCTCTGTCCTGGCACATTTGCGTGTGCGATACTTCCCTCCGGCTCTTCGGGCCTTGCGAAGCTCTGTGTACTGCGAGCGCTGCTACTCGCAGCTGAGAAGGACCGTGGAGCTAGCGGCGAATTCGGAGAGCTCTTCGCTGCACTGCGCCGCTCGCAAGCGGCTTCGTTCTTCGCCTTCTGCCGTCCGGCGAGAGCTGAACTCCAGCGGTCAGTTGCAGCTCTGCCCAACAGCGTGTTCTCAGTTCTGCGGGCAAGCACGCCCTCTTGCCTTGGCCCCCGAGAGCAAAGTCCCGAGCGAGCACTCGACTCAGTGCAATGCACCCGGAAGGACGCTCTCGCTCGCCTTTCAAGGAGCGATTCCTAACAGCAGAAGCAGCAGAGGCACAAACTGCACGACGAGAGGGGGACAACGTAGAACACGTCTCTGTCCTGGCACATTTGCGTGTGCGATACTTCCCTCCGGCTCTTCGGGCCTTGCGAAGCTCTGTGTACTGCGAGCGCTGCTACTCGCAGCTGAGAAGGACCGTGGAGCTAGCGGCGAATTCGGAGAGCTCTTCGCTGCACTGCGCCGCTCGCAAGCGGCTTCGTTCTTCGCCTTCTGCCGTCCGGCGAGAGCTGAACTCCAGCGGTCAGTTGCAGCTCTGCCCAACAGCGTGTTCTCAGTTCTGCGGGCAAGCACGCCCTCTTGCCTTGGCCCCGAGAGCAAAGTCCCGAGCGAGCACTCGACTCAGTGCAATGCACCCGGAAGGACGCTCTCGCTCGCCTTTCAAGGAGCGATTCCTAACAGCAGAAGCAGCAGAGGCACAAACTGCACGACGAGAGGGGGACAACGTAGAACACGTCTCTGTCCTGGCACATTTGCGTGTGCGATACTTCCCTCCGGCTCTTCGGGCCTTGCGAAGCTCTGTGTACTGCGAGCGCTGCTACTCGCAGCTGAGAAGGACCGTGGAGCTAGCGGCGAATTCGGAGAGCTCTTCGCTGCACTGCGCCGCTCGCAAGCGGCTTCGTTCTTCGCCTTCTGCCGTCCGGCGAGAGCTGAACTCCAGCGGTCAGTTGCAGCTCTGCCCAACAGCGTGTTCTCAGTTCTGCGGGCAAGCACGCCCTCTTGCCTTGGCCCCGAGAGCAAAGTCCCGAGCGAGCACTCGACTCAGTGCAATGCACCCGGAAGGACGCTCTCGCTCGCCTTTCAAGGAGCGATTCCTAACAGCAGAAGCAGCAGAGGCACAAACTGCACGACGAGAGGGGACAACGTAGAAACACGTCTCTGTCCTGGCACATTTGCGTGTGCGATACTTGCCTCCGGCTCTTCGGGCCTTGCGCAGCTCTGTGTACTGCGAGCGCTGCTACTCGCAGCTGAGAAGGACCGTGGAGCTAGCGGCGAATTCGGAGAGCTCTTCGCTGCACTGCGCCGCTCGCAAGCGGCTTCGTTCTTCGCCTTCTGCCGTCCGGCGAGAGCTGAACTCCAGCGGTCAGTTGCAGCTCTGCCCAACAGCGTGTTCTCAGTTCTGCGGGCAAGCACGCCCTCTTGCCTTGGCCCCGAGAGCAAAGTCCCGAGCGAGCACTCGACTCAGTGCAATGCACCCGGAAGGACGCTCTCGCTCGCCTTTCAAGGAGCGATTCCTAACAGCAGAAGCAGCAGAGGCACGAACTGCACGACGAGAGGGGAACAACGTAGAACACGTCTCTGTCCTGGCACATTTGCGTGTGCGATACTTCCCTCCGGCTCTTCGGGCCCTTGCGAAGCTCTGTGTACTGCGAGCGCTGCTACTCGCAGCTGAGAAGGGACCGTGGAGCTAGCGGCGAATTCGGAGAGCTCTTCGCTGCACTGCGCCGCTCGCAAGCGGCTTCGTTCTTCGCCTTCTGCCGTCCGGCGAGAGCTGAACTCCAGCGGTCAGTTGCAGCTCTGCCCAACAGCGTGTTCTCAGTTCTGCGGGCAAGCACGCCCTCTTGCCTTGGCCCCGAGAGCAAAGTCCCGAGCGAGCACTCGGACTCAGTGCAATGCACCCGGAAGGACGCTCTCGCTCGCCTTTCAAGGAGCGATTCCTAACAGCAGAAGCAGCAGAGGCACGAACTGCACGACGAGAGGGGACAACGTAGAACACGTCTCTGTCCTGGCACATTTGCGTGTGCGATACTTTCCCTCCGGCTCTTCGGGCCTTGCGAAGCTCTGTGTACTGCGAGCGCTGCTACTCGCAGCTGAGAAGGGACCGTGGAGCTAGCGGCGAATTCGGAGAGCTCTTCGCTGCACTGCGCCGCTCGCAAGCGGCTTCGTTCTTCGCCTTCTGCCGTCCGGCGAGAGCTGAACTCCAGCGGTCAGTTGCAGCTCTGCCCAACAGCGTGTTCTCAGTTCTGCGGGCAAGCACGCCCTCTTGCCTTGGCCCCGAGAGCAAAGTCCCGAGCGAGCACTCGACTCAGTGCAATGCACCCGGAAGGACGCTCTCGCTCGCCTTTCAAGGAGCGATTCCTAACAGCAGAAGCAGCAGAGGCCACGAACTGCACGACGAGAGGGGACAACGTAGAACACGTCTCTGTCCTGGCACATTTGCGTGTGCGATACTTCCCTCCGGCTCTTCGGGCCTTGCGCAGCTCCGTGTACTGCGAGCGCTGCTACTCGCAGCTGAGAAGGACCGTGGAGCTAGCGGCGAATTCGGAGAGCTCTTCGCTGCACCGCGCCGCTCGCAAGCGGCTTCGTTCTTCGCCTTCTGCCGTCCGGCGAGAGCTGAACTCCAGCGGTCAGTTGCAGCTCTGCCCAACAGCGTGTTCTCAGTTCTGCGGGCAAGCACGCCCTCTTGCCTTGGCCCCGAGAGCAAAGTCCCGAGCGAGCACTCGACTCAGTGCAATGCACCCGGAAGGACGCTCTCGCTCGCCTTTCAAGGAGCGATTCCTAACAGCAGAAGCAGCAGAGGCACAAACTGCACGACGAGAAGGGACAACGTAGAACACGTCTCTGTCCTGGCACATTTGCGTGTGCGATACTTCCCTCCGGCTCTTCGGGCCTTGCGAAGCTCCGTGTACTGCGAGCGCTGCTACTCGCAGCTGAGAAGGACCGTGGAGCTAGCGGCGAATTCGGAGAGCTCTTCGCTGCACCGCGCCGCTCGCAAGCGGCTTCGTTCTTCGCCTTCTGCCGTCCGGCGAGAGCTGAACACCAGCGGTCAGTTGCAGCTCTGCCCAACAGCGTGTTCTCAGTTCTGCGGGCAAGCACGCCCCTCTTGCCTTGGCCCCGAGAGCAAAAGTCCCGAGCGAGCACTCGACTCAGTGCAATGCACCCGGAAGGACGCTCTCGCTCGCCTTTCAAGGAGCGATTCCTAACAGCAGAAGCAGCAGAGGCACGAACTGCACGACGAGAGGGGACAACGTAGAACACGTCTCTGTCCTGGCACATTTGCGTGTGCGATACTTCCCTCCGGCTCTTCGGGCCTTGCGAAGCTCCGTGTACTGCGAGCGCTGCTACTCGCAGCTGAGAAGGACCGTGGAGCTAGCGGCGAATTCGGAGAGCTCTTCGCTGCACCGCGCCGCTCGCAAGCGGCTTCGTTCTTCGCCTTCTGCCGTCCGGCGAGAGCTGAACTCCAGCGGTCAGTTGCAGCTCTGCCCAACAGCGTGTTCTCAGTTCTGCGGGCAAGCACGCCCTCTTGCCTTGGCCCCGAGAGCAAAGTCCCGAGCGAGCACTCGACTCAGTGCAATGCACCCGGAAGGACGCTCTCGCTCGCCTTTCAAGGAGCGATTCCTAACAGCAGAAGCAGCAGAGGCACGAACTGCACGACGAGAGGGGACAACGTAGAACACGTCTCTGTCCTGGCACATTTGCGTGTGCGATACTTCCCTCCGGCTCTTCGGGCCTTGCGAAGCTCCGTGTACTGCGAGCGCTGCTACTCGCAGCTGAGAAGGACCGTGGAGCTAGCGGCGAATTCGGAGAGCTCTTCGCTGCACCGCGCCGCTCGCAAGCGGCTTCGTTCTTCGCCTTCTGCCGTCCGGCGAGAGCTGAACACCAGCGGTCAGTTGCAGCTCTGCCCAACAGCGTGTTCTCAGTTCTGCGGGCAAGCACGCCCTCTTGCCTTGGCCCCGAGAGCAAAGTCCCGAGCGAGCACTCGACTCAGTGCAATGCACCCGGAAGGACGCTCTCGCTCGCCTTTCAAGGAGCGATTCCTAACAGCAGAAGCAGCAGAGGCACGAACTGCACGACGAGAGGGGACAACGTAGAACACGTCTCTGTCCTGGCACATTTGCGTGTGCGATACTTCCCTCCGGCTCTTCGGGCCTTGCGAAGCTCCGTGTACTGCGAGCGCTGCTACTCGCAGCTGAGAAGGACCGTGGAGCTAGCGGCGAATTCGGAGAGCTCTTCGCTGCACCGCGCCGCTCGCAAGCGGCTTCGTTCTTCGCCTTCTGCCGTCCGGCGAGAGCTGAACTCCAGCGGTCAGTTGCAGCTCTGCCCAACAGCGTGTTCTCAGTTCTGCGGGCAAGCACGCCCTCTTGCCTTGGCCCCGAGAGCAAAGTCCCGAGCGAGCACTCGACTCAGTGCAATGCACCCGGAAGGACGCTCTCGCTCGCCTTTCAAGGAGCGATTCCTAACAGCAGAAGCAGCAGAGGCACAAACTGCACGACGAGAGGGGACAACGTAGAACACGTCTCTGTCCTGGCACATTTGCGTGTGCGATACTTCCCTCCGGCTCTTCGGGCCTTGCGAAGCTCCGTGTACTGCGAGCGCTGCTACTCGCAGCTGAGAAGGACCGTGGAGCTAGCGGCGAATTCGGAGAGCTCTTCGCTGCACCGCGCCGCTCGCAAGCGGCTTCGTTCTTCGCCTTCTGCCGTCCGGCGAGAGCTGAACTCCAGCGGTCAGTTGCAGCTCTGCCCAACAGCGTGTTCTCAGTTCTGCGGGCAAGCACGCCCTCTTGCCTTGGCCCCGAGAGCAAAGTCCCGAGCGAGCACTCGACTCAGTGCAATGCACCCGGAAGGACGCTCTCGCTCGCCTTTCAAGGAGCGATTCCTAACAGCAGAAGCAGCAGAGGCACAAAACTGCACGACGAGAGGGGACAACGTAGAAACACGTCTCTGTCCTGGCACATTTGCGTGTGCGATACTTCCCTCCGGCTCTTCGGGCCTTGCGAAGCTCCGTGTACTGCGAGCGCTGCTACTCGCAGCTGAGAAGGACCGTGGAGCTAGCGGCGAATTCGGAGAGCTCTTCGCTGCACCGCGCCGCTCGCAAGCGGCTTCGTTCTTCGCCTTCTGCCGTCCGGCGAGAGCTGAACTCCAGCGGTCAGTTGCAGCTCTGCCCAACAGCGTGTTCTCAGTTCTGCGGGCAAGCACGCCCTCTTGCCTTGGCCCCGAGTGCAAAGTCCCGAGCGAGCTCTCGACTCAGTGCAATGCACCCGGAAGGACGCTCTCGCTCGCCTTTCAAGGAGCGATTCCTAACAGCAGAAGCAGCAGAGGCACAAAACTGCACGACGAGAGGGGACAACGTAGAACACGTCTCTGTCCTGGCACATTTGCGTGTGCGATACCTTCCCTCCGGCTCTTTCGGGCCTTGCGAAGCTCCGTGTACTGCGAGCGCTGCTACTCGCAGCTGAGAAGGACCGTGGAGCTAGCGGCGAATTCGGAGAGCTCTTCGCTGCCACCGCGCCGCTCGCAAGCGGCTTCGTTCTTCGCCTTCTGCCGTCCGGCGAGAGCTGAAACTCCAGCGGTCAGTTGCAGCTCTGCCCAAACAGCGTGTTCTCAGTTCTGCGGGCAAGCACGCCCTCTTGCCTTGGCCCCGAGAGCAAAGA
>NW_028276249.1:0-32185 GCF_052056855.1 Sturnus vulgaris
TAGCGATTCCTAACAGCAGAAGCAGCAGAGGCACAAACTGCACGACGAGAGGGGACAACGTAGAACACGTCTCTGTCCTGGCACATTTGCGTGTGCGATACTTCCCTCCGGCTCTTCGGGCCTTGCGAAGCTCTGTGTACTGCGAGCGCTGCTACTCGCAGCTGAGGAGGACCGTGGAGCTAGCGGCGAATTGGGAGAGCTCTTCGCTGCACTGCGCCGCTCGCAAGCGGCTTCGTTCTTCGCCTTCTGCCGTCCGGCGAGAGCTGAACTCCAGCGGTCAGTTGCAGCTCTGCCCAACAGCGTGTTCTCAGTTCTGCGGGCAAGCACGCCCTCTTGCCTTGGCCCCGAGTGCAAAGTCCCGAGCGAGCACTCGACTCAGTGCAATGCACCCGGAAGGACGCTCTCGCTCGTCTTTCGAGGAGCGATTCCTAACAGCAGAAGCAGCAGAGGCACAAACTGCACGACGAGAGGGGACAACGTAGAACACGTCTCTGTCCTGGCACATTTGCGTGTGCGATACTTCCCTCCGGCTCTTCGGGCCTTGCGAAGCTCTGTGTACTGCGAGCGCTGCTACTCGCAGCTGAGAAGGACCGTGGAGCTAGCGGCGAATTCGGAGAGCCCTTCGCTGCACTGCGCCGCTCGCAAGCGGCTTCGTTCTTCGCCTTCTGCCGTCCGGCGAGAGCTGAACTCCAGCGGTCAGTTGCAGCTCTGCCCAACAGCGTGTTCTCAGTTCTGCGGGCAAGCACGCCCTCTTGCCTTGGCCCCGAGTGCAAAGTCCCGAGCGAGCACTCGACTCAGTGCAATGCACCCGGAAGGACGCTCTCGCTCGTCTTTCGAGGAGCGATTCCTAACAGCAGAAGCAGCAGAGGCACAAACTGCACGACGAGAGGGGACAACGTAGAACACGTCTCTGTCCTGGCACATTTGCGTGTGCGATACTTCCCTCCGGCTCTTCGGGCCTTGCGAAGCTCTGTGTACTGCGAGCGCTGCTACTCGCAGCTGAGAAGGACCGTGGAGCTAGCGGCGAATTCGGAGAGCCCTTCGCTGCACTGCGCCGCTCGCAAGCGGCTTCGTTCTTCGCCTTCTGCCGTCCGGCGAGAGCTGAACTCCAGCGGTCAGTTGCAGCTCTGCCCAACAGCGTGTTCTCAGTTCTGCGGGCAAGCACGCCCTCTTGCCTTGGCCCCGAGTGCAAAGTCCCGAGCGAGCACTCGACTCAGTGCAATGCACCCGGAAGGACGCTCTCGCTCGTCTTTCGAGGAGCGATTCCTAACAGCAGAAGCAGCAGAGGCACAAACTGCACGACGAGAGGGGACAACGTAGAACACGTCTCTGTCCTGGCACATTTGCGTGTGCGATACTTCCCTCCGGCTCTTCGGGCCTTGCGAAGCTCTGTGTACTGCGAGCGCTGCTACTCGCAGCTGAGAAGGACCGTGGAGCTAGCGGCGAATTGGAGAGCTCTTCGCTGCACTGCGCCGCTCGCAAGCGGCTTCGTTCTTCGCCTTCTGCCGTCCGGCGAGAGCTGAACTCCAGCGGTCAGTTGCAGCTCTGCCCAACAGCGTGTTCTCAGTTCTGCGGGCAAGCACGCCCTCTTGCCTTGGCCCCGAGTGCAAAGTCCCGAGCGAGCACTCGACTCAGTGCAATGCACCCGGAAGGACGCTCTCGCTCGTCTTTCGAGGAGCGATTCCTAACAGCAGAAGCAGCAGAGGCACAAACTGCACGACGAGAGGGGACAACGTAGAACACGTCTCTGTCCTGGCACATTTGCGTGTGCGAAACTTCCCTCCGGCTCTTCGGGCCTTGCGAAGCTCTGTGTACTGCGAGCGCTGCTACTCGCAGCTGAGGAGGACCGTGGAGCTAGCGGCGAATTGGGAGAGCTCTTCGCTGCACTGCGCCGCTCGCAAGCGGCTTCGTTCTTCGCCTTCTGCCGTCCGGCGAGAGCTGAACTCCAGCGGTCAGTTGCAGCTCTGCCCAACAGCGTGTTCTCAGTTCTGCGGGCAAGCACGCCCTCTTGCCTTGGCCCCGAGAGCAAAGTCCCGAGCGAGCACTCGACTCAGTGCAATGCACCCGGAAGGACGCTCTCGCTCGTCTTTCGAGGAGCGATTCCTAACAGCAGAAGCAGCAGAGGCACAAACTGCACGACGAGAGGGGACAACGTAGAACACGTCTCTGTCCTGGCACATTTGCGTGTGCGATACTTCCCTCCGGCTCTTCGGGCCTTGCGAAGCTCTGTGTACTGCGAGTGCTGCTACTCGCAGCTGAGGAGGACCGTGGAGCTAGCGGCGAATTGGGAGAGCTCTTCGCTGCACTGCGCCGCTCGCAAGCGGCTTCGTTCTTCGCCTTCTGCCGTCCGGCGAGAGCTGAACTCCAGCGGTCAGTTGCAGCTCTGCCCAACAGCGTGTTCTCAGTTCTGCGGGCAAGCACGCCCTCTTGCCTTGGCCCCGAGAGCAAAGTCCCGAGCGAGCACTCGACTCAGTGCAATGCACCCGGAAGGACGCTCTCGCTCGTCTTTCGAGGAGCGATTCCTAACAGCAGAAGCAGCAGAGGCACAAACTGCACGACGAGAGGGGACAACGTAGAACACGTCTCTGTCCTGGCACATTTGCGTGTGCGATACTTCCCTCCGGCTCTTCGGGCCTTGCGAAGCTCTGTGTACTGCGAGCGCTGCTACTCGCAGCTGAGAAGGACCGTGGAGCTAGCGGCGAATTGGGAGAGCTCTTCGCTGCACTGCGCCGCTCGCAAGCGGCTTCGTTCTTCGCCTTCTGCCGTCCGGCGAGAGCTGAACTCCAGCGGTCAGTTGCAGCTCTGCCCAACAGCGTGTTCTCAGTTCTGCGGGCAAGCACGCCCTCTTGCCTTGGCCCCGAGAGCAAAGTCCCGAGCGAGCACTCGACTCAGTGCAATGCACCCGGAAGGACGCTCTCGCTCGTCTTTCGAGGAGCGATTCCTAACAGCAGAAGCAGCAGAGGCACAAACTGCACGACGAGAGGGGACAACGTAGAACACGTCTCTGTCCTGGCACATTTGCGTGTGCGATACTTCCCTCCGGCTCTTCGGGCCTTGCGAAGCTCTGTGTACTGCGAGCGCTGCTACTCGCAGCTGAGAAGGACCGTGGAGCTAGCGGCGAATTGGGAGAGCTCTTCGCTGCACTGCGCCGCTCGCAAGCGGCTTCGTTCTTCGCCTTCTGCCGTCCGGCGAGAGCTGAACTCCAGCGGTCAGTTGCAGCTCTGCCCAACAGCGTGTTCTCAGTTCTGCGGGCAAGCACGCCCTCTTGCCTTGGCCCCGAGTGCAAAGTCCCGAGCGAGCACTCGACTCAGTGCAATGCACCCGGAAGGACGCTCTCGCTCGTCTTTCGAGGAGCGATTCCTAACAGCAGAAGCAGCAGAGGCACAAACTGCACGACGAGAGGGGACAACGTAGAACACGTCTCTGTCCTGGCACATTTGCGTGTGCGAAACTTCCCTCCGGCTCTTCGGGCCTTGCGAAGCTCTGTGTACTGCGAGCGCTGCTACTCGCAGCTGAGGAGGACCGTGGAGCTAGCGGCGAATTGGGAGAGCTCTTCGCTGCACTGCGCCGCTCGCAAGCGGCTTCGTTCTTCGCCTTCTGCCGTCCGGCGAGAGCTGAACTCCAGCGGTCAGTTGCAGCTCTGCCCAACAGCGTGTTCTCAGTTCTGCGGGCAAGCACGCCCTCTTGCCTTGGCCCCGAGAGCAAAGTCCCGAGCGAGCACTCGACTCAGTGCAATGCACCCGGAAGGACGCTCTCGCTCGTCTTTCGAGGAGCGATTCCTAACAGCAGAAGCAGCAGAGGCACAAACTGCACGACGAGAGGGGACAACGTAGAACACGTCTCTGTCCTGGCACATTTGCGTGTGCGATACTTCCCTCCGGCTCTTCGGGCCTTGCGAAGCTCTGTGTACTGCGAGCGCTGCTACTCGCAGCTGAGGAGGACCGTGGAGCTAGCGGCGAATTGGGAGAGCTCTTCGCTGCACTGCGCCGCTCGCAAGCGGCTTCGTTCTTCGCCTTCTGCCGTCCGGCGAGAGCTGAACTCCAGCGGTCAGTTGCAGCTCTGCCCAACAGCGTGTTCTCAGTTCTGCGGGCAAGCAC
Source organism: Sturnus vulgaris (assembly GCF_052056855.1). Taxonomy (NCBI): domain Eukaryota; kingdom Metazoa; phylum Chordata; class Aves; order Passeriformes; family Sturnidae; genus Sturnus; species Sturnus vulgaris. The sequence goes on from NW_028276249.1 coordinate 4,098, forward strand.
GCCCTCTTGCCTTGGCCCCGAGTGCAAAGTCCCGAGCGAGCACTCGACTCAGTGCAATGCACCCGGAAGGACGCTCTCGCTCGTCTTTCGAGGAGCGATTCCTAACAGCAGAAGCAGCAGAGGCACAAACTGCACGACGAGAGGGGACAACGTAGAACACGTCTCTGTCCTGGCACATTTTCGTGTGCGAAACTTCCCTCCGGCTCTTCGGGCCTTGCGAAGCTCTGTGTACTGCGAGCGCTGCTACTCGCAGCTGAGGAGGACCGTGGAGCTAGCGGCGAATTGGGAGAGCTCTTCGCTGCACTGCGCCGCTCGCAAGCGGCTTCGTTCTTCGCCTTCTGCCGTCCGGCGAGAGCTGAACTCCAGCGGTCAGTTGCAGCTCTGCCCAACAGCGTGTTCTCAGTTCTGCGGGCAAGCACGCCCTCTTGCCTTGGCCCCGAGAGCAAAGTCCCGAGCGAGCACTCGACTCAGTGCAATGCACCCGGAAGGACGCTCTCGCTCGTCTTTCAAGGAGCGATTCCTAACAGCAGAAGCAGCAGAGGCACAAACTGCACGACGAGAGGGGACAACGTAGAACACGTCTCTGTCCTGGCACATTTGCGTGTGCGATACTTCCCTCCGGCTCTTCGGGCCTTGCGAAGCTCTGTGTACTGCGAGCGCTGCTACTCGCAGCTGAGAAGGACCGTGGAGCTAGCGGCGAATTGGGAGAGCTCTTCGCTGCACTGCGCCGCTCGCAAGCGGCTTCGTTCTTCGCCTTCTGCCGTCCGGCGAGAGCTGAACTCCAGCGGTCAGTTGCAGGTCTGCCCAACAGCGTGTTCTCAGTTCTGCGGGCAAGCACGCCCTCTTGCCTTGGCCCCGAGTGCAAAGTCCCGAGCGAGCACTCGACTCAGTGCAATGCACCCGGAAGGACGCTCTCGCTCGTCTTTCGAGGAGCGATTCCTAACAGCAGAAGCAGCAGAGGCACAAACTGCACGACGAGAGGGGACAACGTAGAACACGTCTCTGTCCTGGCACATTTGCGTGTGCGATACTTCCCTCCGGCTCTTCGGGCCTTGCGAAGCTCTGTGTACTGCGAGCGCTGCTACTCGCAGCTGAGAAGGACCGTGGAGCTAGCGGCGAATTGGGAGAGCTCTTCGCTGCACTGCGCCGCTCGCAAGCGGCTTCGTTCTTCGCCTTCTGCCGTCCGGCGAGAGCTGAACTCCAGCGGTCAGTTGCAGCTCTGCCCAACAGCGTGTTCTCAGTTCTGCGGGCAAGCACGCCCTCTTGCCTTGGCCCCGAGAGCAAAGTCCCGAGCGAGCACTCGACTCAGTGCAATGCACCCGGAAGGACGCTCTCGCTCGTCTTTCGAGGAGCGATTCCTAACAGCAGAAGCAGCAGAGGCACAAACTGCACGACGAGAAGGGACAACGTAGAACACGTCTCTGTCCTGGCACATTTTCGTGTGCGAAACTTCCCTCCGGCTCTTCGGGCCTTGCGAAGCTCTGTGTACTGCGAGCGCTGCTACTCGCAGCTGAGGAGGACCGTGGAGCTAGCGGCGAATTCGGAGAGCTCTTCGCTGCACTGCGCCGCTCGCAAGCGGCTTCGTTCTTCGCCTTCTGCCGTCCGGCGAGAGCTGAACTCCAGCGGTCAGTTGCAGCTCTGCCCAACAGCGTGTTCTCAGTTCTGCGGGCAAGCACGCCCTCTTGCCTTGGCCCCGAGAGCAAAGTCCCGAGCGAGCACTCGACTCAGTGCAATGCACCCGGAAGGACGCTCTCGCTCGTCTTTCGAGGAGCGATTCCTAACAGCAGAAGCAGCAGAGGCACAAACTGCACGACGAGAGGGGACAACGTAGAACACGTCTCTGTCCTGGCACATTTGCGTGTGCGATACTTCCCTCCGGCTCTTCGGGCCTTGCGAAGCTCTGTGTACTGCGAGCGCTGCTACTCGCAGCTGAGAAGGACCGTGGAGCTAGCGGCGAATTAGGAGAGCTCTTCGCTGCACTGCGCCGCTCGCAAGCGGCTTCGTTCTTCGCCTTCTGCCGTCCGGCGAGAGCTGAACTCCAGCGGTCAGTTGCAGCTCTGCCCAACAGCGTGTTCTCAGTTCTGCGGGCAAGCACGCCCTCTTGCCTTGGCCCCGAGAGCAAAGTCCCGAGCGAGCACTCGACTCAGTGCAATGCACCCGGAAGGACGCTCTCGCTCGTCTTTCGAGGAGCGATTCCTAACAGCAGAAGCAGCAGAGGCACAAACTGCACGACGAGAGGGGACAACGTAGAACACGTCTCTGTCCTGGCACATTTGCGTGTGCGATACTTCCCTCCGGCTCTTCGGGCCTTGCGAAGCTCTGTGTACTGCGAGCGCTGCTACTCGCAGCTGAGGAGGACCGTGGAGCTAGCGGCGAATTCGGAGAGCTCTTCGCTGCACTGCGCCGCTCGCAAGCGGCTTCGTTCTTCGCCTTCTGCCGTCCGGCGAGAGCTGAACTCCAGCGGTCAGTTGCAGCTCTGCCCAACAGCGTGTTCTCAGTTCTGCGGGCAAGCACGCCCTCTTGCCTTGGCCCCGAGTGCAAAGTCCCGAGCGAGCACTCGACTCAGTGCAATGCACCCGGAAGGACGCTCTCGCTCGTCTTTCGAGGAGCGATTCCTAACAGCAGAAGCAGCAGAGGCACAAACTGCACGACGAGAGGGGACAACGTAGAACACGTCTCTGTCCTGGCACATTTGCGTGTGCGATACTTCCCTCCGGCTCTTCGGGCCTTGCGAAGCTCTGTGTACTGCGAGCGCTGCTACTCGCAGCTGAGAAGGACCGTGGAGCTAGCGGCGAACTCGGAGAGCCCTTCGCTGCACTGCGCCGCTCGCAAGCGGCTTCGTTCTTCGCCTTCTGCCGTCCGGCGAGAGCTGAACTCCAGCGGTCAGTTGCAGCTCTGCCCAACAGCGTGTTCTCAGTTCTGCGGGCAAGCACGCCCTCTTGCCTTGGCCCCGAGTGCAAAGTCCCGAGCGAGCACTCGACTCAGTGCAATGCACCCGGAAGGACGCTCTCGCTCGTCTTTCGAGGAGCGATTCCTAACAGCAGAAGCAGCAGAGGCACAAACTGCACGACGAGAGGGGACAACGTAGAACACGTCTCTGTCCTGGCACATTTTCGTGTGCGAAACTTCCCTCCGGCTCTTCGGGCCTTGCGAAGCTCTGTGTACTGCGAGCGCTGCTACTCGCAGCTGAGAAGGACCGTGGAGCTAGCGGCGAATTGGGAGAGCTCTTCGCTGCACTGCGCCGCTCGCAAGCGGCTTCGTTCTTCGCCTTCTGCCGTCCGGCGAGAGCTGAACTCCAGCGGTCAGTTGCAGCTCTGCCCAACAGCGTGTTCTCAGTTCTGCGGGCAAGCACGCCCTCTTGCCTTGGCCCCGAGTGCAAAGTCCCGAGCGAGCACTCGACTCAGTGCAATGCACCCGGAAGGACGCTCTCGCTCGTCTTTCGAGGAGCGATTCCTAACAGCAGAAGCAGCAGAGGCACAAACTGCACGACGAGAGGGGACAACGTAGAACACGTCTCTGTCCTGGCACATTTGCGTGTGCGATACTTCCCTCCGGCTCTTCGGGCCTTGCGAAGCTCTGTGTACTGCGAGCGCTGCTACTCGCAGCTGAGAAGGACCGTGGAGCTAGCGGCGAATTGGGAGAGCTCTTCGCTGCACTGCGCCGCTCGCAAGCGGCTTCGTTCTTCGCCTTCTGCCGTCCGGCGAGAGCTGAACTCCAGCGGTCAGTTGCAGCTCTGCCCAACAGCGTGTTCTCAGTTCTGCGGGCAAGCACGCCCTCTTGCCTTGGCCCCGAGAGCAAAGTCCCGAGCGAGCACTCGACTCAGTGCAATGCACCCGGAAGGACGCTCTCGCTCGTCTTTCGAGGAGCGATTCCTAACAGCAGAAGCAGCAGAGGCACAAACTGCACGACGAGAGGGGACAACGTAGAACACGTCTCTGTCCTGGCACATTTGCGTGTGCGATACTTCCCTCCGGCTCTTCGGGCCTTGCGAAGCTCTGTGTACTGCGAGCGCTGCTACTCGCAGCTGAGAAGGACCGTGGAGCTAGCGGCGAATTGGGAGAGCTCTTCGCTGCACTGCGCCGCTCGCAAGCGGCTTCGTTCTTCGCCTTCTGCCGTCCGGCGAGAGCTGAACTCCAGCGGTCAGTTGCAGCTCTGCCCAACAGCGTGTTCTCAGTTCTGCGGGCAAGCACGCCCTCTTGCCTTGGCCCCGAGAGCAAAGTCCCGAGCGAGCACTCGACTCAGTGCAATGCACCCGGAAGGACGCTCTCGCTCGTCTTTCGAGGAGCGATTCCTAACAGCAGAAGCAGCAGAGGCACAAACTGCACGACGAGAGGGGACAACGTAGAACACGTCTCTGTCCTGGCACATTTGCGTGTGCGATACTTCCCTCCGGCTCTTCGGGCCTTGCGAAGCTCTGTGTACTGCGAGCGCTGCTACTCGCAGCTGAGGAGGACCGTGGAGCTAGCGGCGAATTCGGAGAGCTCTTCGCTGCACTGCGCCGCTCGCAAGCGGCTTCGTTCTTCGCCTTCTGCCGTCCGGCGAGAGCTGAACTCCAGCGGTCAGTTGCAGCTCTGCCCAACAGCGTGTTCTCAGTTCTGCGGGCAAGCACGCCCTCTTGCCTTGGCCCCGAGTGCAAAGTCCCGAGCGAGCACTCGACTCAGTGCAATGCACCCGGAAGGACGCTCTCGCTCGTCTTTCGAGGAGCGATTCCTAACAGCAGAAGCAGCAGAGGCACAAACTGCACGACGAGAGGGGACAACGTAGAACACGTCTCTGTCCTGGCACATTTGCGTGTGCGATACTTCCCTCCGGCTCTTCGGGCCCTGCGAAGCTCTGTGTACTGCGAGCGCTGCTACTCGCAGCTGAGAAGGACCGTGGAGCTAGCGGCGAATTCGGAGAGCCCTTCGCTGCACTGCGCCGCTCGCAAGCGGCTTCGTTCTTCGCCTTCTGCCGTCCGGCGAGAGCTGAACTCCAGCGGTCAGTTGCAGCTCTGCCCAACAGCGTGTTCTCAGTTCTGCGGGCAAGCACGCCCTCTTGCCTTGGCCCCGAGTGCAAAGTCCCGAGCGAGCACTCGACTCAGTGCAATGCACCCGGAAGGACGCTCTCGCTCGTCTTTCGAGGAGCGATTCCTAACAGCAGAAGCAGCAGAGGCACAAACTGCACGACGAGAGGGGACAACGTAGAACACGTCTCTGTCCTGGCACATTTGCGTGTGCGATACTTCCCTCCGGCTCTTCGGGCCTTGCGAAGCTCTGTGTACTGCGAGCGCTGCTACTCGCAGCTGAGAAGGACCGTGGAGCTAGCGGCGAATTCGGAGAGCCCTTCGCTGCACTGCGCCGCTCGCAAGCGGCTTCGTTCTTCGCCTTCTGCCGTCCGGCGAGAGCTGAACTCCAGCGGTCAGTTGCAGCTCTGCCCAACAGCGTGTTCTCAGTTCTGCGGGCAAGCACGCCCTCTTGCCTTGGCCCCGAGTGCAAAGTCCCGAGCGAGCACTCGACTCAGTGCAATGCACCCGGAAGGACGCTCTCGCTCGTCTTTCGAGGAGCGATTCCTAACAGCAGAAGCAGCAGAGGCACAAACTGCACGACGAGAGGGGACAACGTAGAACACGTCTCTGTCCTGGCACATTTGCGTGTGCGATACTTCCCTCCGGCTCTTCGGGCCTTGCGAAGCTCTGTGTACTGCGAGCGCTGCTACTCGCAGCTGAGAAGGACCGTGGAGCTAGCGGCGAATTCGGAGAGCCCTTCGCTGCACTGCGCCGCTCGCAAGCGGCTTCGTTCTTCGCCTTCTGCCGTCCGGCGAGAGCTGAACTCCAGCGGTCAGTTGCAGGTCTGCCCAACAGCGTGTTCTCAGTTCTGCGGGCAAGCACGCCCTCTTGCCTTGGCCCCGAGTGCAAAGTCCCGAGCGAGCACTCGACTCAGTGCAATGCACCCGGAAGGACGCTCTCGCTCGTCTTTCGAGGAGCGATTCCTAACAGCAGAAGCAGCAGAGGCACAAACTGCACGACGAGAGGGGACAACGTAGAACACGTCTCTGTCCTGGCACATTTGCGTGTGCGATACTTCCCTCCGGCTCTTCGGGCCTTGCGAAGCTCTGTGTACTGCGAGCGCTGCTACTCGCAGCTGAGAAGGACCGTGGAGCTAGCGGCGAATTGGGAGAGCTCTTCGCTGCACTGCGCCGCTCGCAAGCGGCTTCGTTCTTCGCCTTCTGCCGTCCGGCGAGAGCTGAACTCCAGCGGTCAGTTGCAGCTCTGCCCAACAGCGTGTTCTCAGTTCTGCGGGCAAGCACGCCCTCTTGCCTTGGCCCCGAGTGCAAAGTCCCGAGCGAGCACTCGACTCAGTGCAATGCACCCGGAAGGACGCTCTCGCTCGTCTTTCGAGGAGCGATTCCTAACAGCAGAAGCAGCAGAGGCACAAACTGCACGACGAGAGGGGACAACGTAGAACACGTCTCTGTCCTGGCACATTTGCGTGTGCGATACTTCCCTCCGGCTCTTCGGGCCTTGCGAAGCTCTGTGTACTGCGAGCGCTGCTACTCGCAGCTGAGGAGGACCGTGGAGCTAGCGGCGAATTGGGAGAGCTCTTCGCTGCACTGCGCCGCTCGCAAGCGGCTTCGTTCTTCGCCTTCTGCCGTCCGGCGAGAGCTGAACTCCAGCGGTCAGTTGCAGCTCTGCCCAACAGCGTGTTCTCAGTTCTGCGGGCAAGCACGCCCTCTTGCCTTGGCCCCGAGTGCAAAGTCCCGAGCGAGCACTCGACTCAGTGCAATGCACCCGGAAGGACGCTCTCGCTCGTCTTTCGAGGAGCGATTCCTAACAGCAGAAGCAGCAGAGGCACAAACTGCACGACGAGAGGGGACAACGTAGAACACGTCTCTGTCCTGGCACATTTGCGTGTGCGATACTTCCCTCCGGCTCTTCGGGCCTTGCGAAGCTCTGTGTACTGCGAGCGCTGCTCCTCGCAGCTGAGAAGGACCGTGGAGCTAGCGGCGAATTGGGAGAGCTCTTCGCTGCACTGCGCTGCTCGCAAGCGGCTTCGTTCTTCGCCTTCTGCCGTCCGGCGAGAGCTGAACTCCAGCGGTCAGTTGCAGCTCTGCCCAACAGCGTGTTCTCAGTTCTGCGGGCAAGCACGCCCTCTTGCCTTGGCCCCGAGTGCAAAGTCCCGAGCGAGCACTCGACTCAGTGCAATGCACCCGGAAGGACGCTCTCGCTCGTCTTTCGAGGAGCGATTCCTAACAGCAGAAGCAGCAGAGGCACAAACTGCACGACGAGAGGGGACAACGTAGAACACGTCTCTGTCCTGGCACATTTGCGTGTGCGATACTTCCCTCCGGCTCTTCGGGCCTTGCGAAGCTCTGTGTACTGCGAGCGCTGCTACTCGCAGCTGAGAAGGACCGTGGAGCTAGCGGCGAATTGGGAGAGCTCTTCGCTGCACTGCGCCGCTCGCAAGCGGCTTCGTTCTTCGCCTTCTGCCGTCCGGCGAGAGCTGAACTCCAGCGGTCAGTTGCAGCTCTGCCCAACAGCGTGTTCTCAGTTCTGCGGGCAAGCACGCCCTCTTGCCTTGGCCCCGAGAGCAAAGTCCCGAGCGAGCACTCGACTCAGTGCAATGCACCCGGAAGGACGCTCTCGCTCGTCTTTCGAGGAGCGATTCCTAACAGCAGAAGCAGCAGAGGCACAAACTGCACGACGAGAGGGGACAACGTAGAACACGTCTCTGTCCTGGCACATTTGCGTGTGCGATACTTCCCTCCGGCTCTTCGGGCCTTGCGAAGCTCTGTGTACTGCGAGCGCTGCTACTCGCAGCTGAGGAGGACCGTGGAGCTAGCGGCGAATTGGGAGAGCTCTTCGCTGCACTGCGCCGCTCGCAAGCGGCTTCGTTCTTCGCCTTCTGCCGTCCGGCGAGAGCTGAACTCCAGCGGTCAGTTGCAGCTCTGCCCAACAGCGTGTTCTCAGTTCTGCGGGCAAGCACGCCCTCTTGCCTTGGCCCCGAGAGCAAAGTCCCGAGCGAGCACTCGACTCAGTGCAATGCACCCGGAAGGACGCTCTCGCTCGTCTTTCGAGGAGCGATTCCTAACAGCAGAAGCAGCAGAGGCACAAACTGCACGACGAGAGGGGACAACGTAGAACACGTCTCTGTCCTGGCACATTTGCGTGTGCGATACTTCCCTCCGGCTCTTCGGGCCTTGCGAAGCTCTGTGTACTGCGAGCGCTGCTACTCGCAGCTGAGAAGGACCGTGGAGCTAGCGGCGAATTGGGAGAGCTCTTCGCTGCACTGCGCCGCTCGCAAGCGGCTTCGTTCTTCGCCTTCTGCCGTCCGGCGAGAGCTGAACTCCAGCGGTCAGTTGCAGCTCTGCCCAACAGCGTGTTCTCAGTTCTGCGGGCAAGCACGCCCTCTTGCCTTGGCCCCGAGAGCAAAGTCCCGAGCGAGCACTCGACTCAGTGCAATGCACCCGGAAGGACGCTCTCGCTCGTCTTTCGAGGAGCGATTCCTAACAGCAGAAGCAGCAGAGGCACAAACTGCACGACGAGAGGGGACAACGTAGAACACGTCTCTGTCCTGGCACATTTGCGTGTGCGATACTTCCCTCCGGCTCTTCGGGCCTTGCGAAGCTCTGTGTACTGCGAGCGCTGCTACTCGCAGCTGAGGAGGACCGTGGAGCTAGCGGCGAATTCGGAGAGCTCTTCGCTGCACTGCGCCGCTCGCAAGCGGCTTCGTTCTTCGCCTTCTGCCGTCCGGCGAGAGCTGAACTCCAGCGGTCAGTTGCAGCTCTGCCCAACAGCGTGTTCTCAGTTCTGCGGGCAAGCACGCCCTCTTGCCTTGGCCCCGAGTGCAAAGTCCCGAGCGAGCACTCGACTCAGTGCAATGCACCCGGAAGGACGCTCTCGCTCGTCTTTCGAGGAGCGATTCCTAACAGCAGAAGCAGCAGAGGCACAAACTGCACGACGAGAGGGGACAACGTAGAACACGTCTCTGTCCTGGCACATTTGCGTGTGCGATACTTCCCTCCGGCTCTTCGGGCCCTGCGAAGCTCTGTGTACTGCGAGCGCTGCTACTCGCAGCTGAGAAGGACCGTGGAGCTAGCGGCGAATTCGGAGAGCCCTTCGCTGCACTGCGCCGCTCGCAAGCGGCTTCGTTCTTCGCCTTCTGCCGTCCGGCGAGAGCTGAACTCCAGCGGTCAGTTGCAGCTCTGCCCAACAGCGTGTTCTCAGTTCTGCGGGCAAGCACGCCCTCTTGCCTTGGCCCCGAGTGCAAAGTCCCGAGCGAGCACTCGACTCAGTGCAATGCACCCGGAAGGACGCTCTCGCTCGTCTTTCGAGGAGCGATTCCTAACAGCAGAAGCAGCAGAGGCACAAACTGCACGACGAGAGGGGACAACGTAGAACACGTCTCTGTCCTGGCACATTTGCGTGTGCGATACTTCCCTCCGGCTCTTCGGGCCTTGCGAAGCTCTGTGTACTGCGAGCGCTGCTACTCGCAGCTGAGAAGGACCGTGGAGCTAGCGGCGAATTCGGAGAGCCCTTCGCTGCACTGCGCCGCTCGCAAGCGGCTTCGTTCTTCGCCTTCTGCCGTCCGGCGAGAGCTGAACTCCAGCGGTCAGTTGCAGCTCTGCCCAACAGCGTGTTCTCAGTTCTGCGGGCAAGCACGCCCTCTTGCCTTGGCCCCGAGTGCAAAGTCCCGAGCGAGCACTCGACTCAGTGCAATGCACCCGGAAGGACGCTCTCGCTCGTCTTTCGAGGAGCGATTCCTAACAGCAGAAGCAGCAGAGGCACAAACTGCACGACGAGAGGGGACAACGTAGAACACGTCTCTGTCCTGGCACATTTGCGTGTGCGATACTTCCCTCCGGCTCTTCGGGCCTTGCGAAGCTCTGTGTACTGCGAGCGCTGCTACTCGCAGCTGAGAAGGACCGTGGAGCTAGCGGCGAATTGGGAGAGCTCTTCGCTGCACTGCGCCGCTCGCAAGCGGCTTCGTTCTTCGCCTTCTGCCGTCCGGCGAGAGCTGAACTCCAGCGGTCAGTTGCAGCTCTGCCCAACAGCGTGTTCTCAGTTCTGCGGGCAAGCACGCCCTCTTGCCTTGGCCCGAGTGCAAAGTCCCGAGCGAGCACTCGACTCAGTGCAATGCACCCGGAAGGACGCTCTCGCTCGTCTTTCGAGGAGCGATTCCTAACAGCAGAAGCAGCAGAGGCACAAACTGCACGACGAGAGGGGACAACGTAGAACACGTCTCTGTCCTGGCACATTTGCGTGTGCGAAACTTCCCTCCGGCTCTTCGGGCCTTGCGAAGCTCTGTGTACTGCGAGCGCTGCTACTCGCAGCTGAGGAGGACCGTGGAGCTAGCGGCGAATTCGGAGAGCTCTTCGCTGCACTGCGCCGCTCGCAAGCGGCTTCGTTCTTCGCCTTCTGCCGTCCGGCGAGAGCTGAACTCCAGCGGTCAGTTGCAGCTCTGCCCAACAGCGTGTTCTCAGTTCTGCGGGCAAGCACGCCCTCTTGCCTTGGCCCCGAGTGCAAAGTCCCGAGCGAGCACTCGACTCAGTGCAATGCACCCGGAAGGACGCTCTCGCTCGTCTTTCGAGGAGCGATTCCTAACAGCAGAAGCAGCAGAGGCACAAACTGCACGACGAGAGGGGACAACGTAGAACACGTCTCTGTCCTGGCACATTTGCGTGTGCGAAACTTCCCTCCGGCTCTTCGGGCCTTGCGAAGCTCTGTGTACTGCGAGCGCTGCTACTCGCAGCTGAGGAGGACCGTGGAGCTAGCGGCGAATTGGGAGAGCTCTTCGCTGCACTGCGCCGCTCGCAAGCGGCTTCGTTCTTCGCCTTCTGCCGTCCGGCGAGAGCTGAACTCCAGCGGTCAGTTGCAGCTCTGCCCAACAGCGTGTTCTCAGTTCTGCGGGCAAGCACGCCCTCTTGCCTTGGCCCCGAGAGCAAAGTCCCGAGCGAGCACTCGACTCAGTGCAATGCACCCGGAAGGACGCTCTCGCTCGTCTTTCAAGGAGCGATTCCTAACAGCAGAAGCAGCAGAGGCACAAACTGCACGACGAGAGGGGACAACGTAGAACACGTCTCTGTCCTGGCACATTTGCGTGTGCGATACTTCCCTCCGGCTCTTCGGGCCTTGCGAAGCTCTGTGTACTGCGAGCGCTGCTACTCGCAGCTGAGAAGGACCGTGGAGCTAGCGGCGAATTGGGAGAGCTCTTCGCTGCACTGCGCCGCTCGCAAGCGGCTTCGTTCTTCGCCTTCTGCCGTCCGGCGAGAGCTGAACTCCAGCGGTCAGTTGCAGGTCTGCCCAACAGCGTGTTCTCAGTTCTGCGGGCAAGCACGCCCTCTTGCCTTGGCCCCGAGTGCAAAGTCCCGAGCGAGCACTCGACTCAGTGCAATGCACCCGGAAGGACGCTCTCGCTCGTCTTTCGAGGAGCGATTCCTAACAGCAGAAGCAGCAGAGGCACAAACTGCACGACGAGAGGGGACAACGTAGAACACGTCTCTGTCCTGGCACATTTGCGTGTGCGATACTTCCCTCCGGCTCTTCGGGCCTTGCGAAGCTCTGTGTACTGCGAGCGCTGCTACTCGCAGCTGAGAAGGACCGTGGAGCTAGCGGCGAATTGGGAGAGCTCTTCGCTGCACTGCGCCGCTCGCAAGCGGCTTCGTTCTTCGCCTTCTGCCGTCCGGCGAGAGCTGAACTCCAGCGGTCAGTTGCAGGTCTGCCCAACTCAGCGTGTTCTCAGTTCTGCGGGCAAGCACGCCCTCTTGCCTTGGCCCGAGTGCAAAGTCCCGAGCGAGCACTCGACTCAGTGCAATGCACCCGGAAGGACGCTCTCGCTCGTCTTCGAGGAGCGATTCCTAACAGCAGAAGCAGCAGAGGCACAAACTGCACGACGAGAGGGGACAACGTAGACACGTCTCTGTCCTGGCACATTTGCGTGTGCGATACTTCCCTCCGGCTCTTCGGGCCTTGCGAAGCTCTGTGTACTGCGAGCGCTGCTACTCGCAGCTGAGAAGGACCGTGGAGCTAGCGGCGAATTGGGAGAGCTCTTCGCTGCACTGCGCCGCTCGCAAGCGGCTTCGTTCTTCGCCTTCTGCCGTCCGGCGAGAGCTGAACTCCAGCGGTCAGTTGCAGCTCTGCCCAACAGCGTGTTCTCAGTTCTGCGGGCAAGCACGCCCTCTTGCCTTGGCCCCGAGAGCAAAGTCCCGAGCGAGCACTCGACTCAGTGCAATGCACCCGGAAGGACGCTCTCGCTCGTCTTTCGAGGAGCGATTCCTAACAGCAGAAGCAGCAGAGGCACAAACTGCACGACGAGAAGGGACAACGTAGAACACGTCTCTGTCCTGGCACATTTTCGTGTGCGAAACTTCCCTCCGGCTCTTCGGGCCTTGCGAAGCTCTGTGTACTGCGAGCGCTGCTACTCGCAGCTGAGGAGGACCGTGGAGCTAGCGGCGAATTGGGAGAGCTCTTCGCTGCACTGCGCCGCTCGCAAGCGGCTTCGTTCTTCGCCTTCTGCCGTCCGGCGAGAGCTGAACTCCAGCGGTCAGTTGCAGCTCTGCCCAACAGCGTGTTCTCAGTTCTGCGGGCAAGCACGCCCTCTTGCCTTGGCCCCGAGAGCAAAGTCCCGAGCGAGCACTCGACTCAGTGCAATGCACCCGGAAGGACGCTCTCGCTCGTCTTTCGAGGAGCGATTCCTAACAGCAGAAGCAGCAGAGGCACAAACTGCACGACGAGAGGGGACAACGTAGAACACGTCTCTGTCCTGGCACATTTGCGTGTGCGATACTTCCCTCCGGCTCTTCGGGCCTTGCGAAGCTCTGTGTACTGCGAGCGCTGCTACTCGCAGCTGAGAAGGACCGTGGAGCTAGCGGCGAATTCGGAGAGCTCTTCGCTGCACTGCGCCGCTCGCAAGCGGCTTCGTTCTTCGCCTTCTGCCGTCCGGCGAGAGCTGAACTCCAGCGGTCAGTTGCAGCTCTGCCCAACAGCGTGTTCTCAGTTCTGCGGGCAAGCACGCCCTCTTGCCTTGGCCCCGAGTGCAAAGTCCCGAGCGAGCACTCGACTCAGTGCAATGCACCCGGAAGGACGCTCTCGCTCGTCTTTCGAGGAGCGATTCCTAACAGCAGAAGCAGCAGAGGCACAAACTGCACGACGAGAGGGGACAACGTAGAACACGTCTCTGTCCTGGCACATTTGCGTGTGCGATACTTCCCTCCGGCTCTTCGGGCCTTGCGAAGCTCTGTGTACTGCGAGCGCTGCTACTCGCAGCTGAGGAGGACCGTGGAGCTAGCGGCGAATTGGGAGAGCTCTTCGCTGCACTGCGCCGCTCGCAAGCGGCTTCGTTCTTCGCCTTCTGCCGTCCGGCGAGAGCTGAACTCCAGCGGTCAGTTGCAGCTCTGCCCAACAGCGTGTTCTCAGTTCTGCGGGCAAGCACGCCCTCTTGCCTTGGCCCCGAGAGCAAAGTCCCGAGCGAGCACTCGACTCAGTGCAATGCACCCGGAAGGACGCTCTCGCTCGTCTTTCGAGGAGCGATTCCTAACAGCAGAAGCAGCAGAGGCACAAACTGCACGACGAGAGGGGACAACGTAGAACACGTCTCTGTCCTGGCACATTTTCGTGTGCGAAACTTCCCTCCGGCTCTTCGGGCCTTGCGAAGCTCTGTGTACTGCGAGCGCTGCTACTCGCAGCTGAGAAGGACCGTGGAGCTAGCGGCGAATTGGGAGAGCTCTTCGCTGCACTGCGCCGCTCGCAAGCGGCTTCGTTCTTCGCCTTCTGCCGTCCGGCGAGAGCTGAACTCCAGCGGTCAGTTGCAGCTCTGCCCAACAGCGTGTTCTCAGTTCTGCGGGCAAGCACGCCCTCTTGCCTTGGCCCCGAGTGCAAAGTCCCGAGCGAGCACTCGACTCAGTGCAATGCACCCGGAAGGACGCTCTCGCTCGTCTTTCGAGGAGCGATTCCTAACAGCAGAAGCAGCAGAGGCACAAACTGCACGACGAGAGGGGACAACGTAGAACACGTCTCTGTCCTGGCACATTTGCGTGTGCGATACTTCCCTCCGGCTCTTCGGGCCTTGCGAAGCTCTGTGTACTGCGAGCGCTGCTACTCGCAGCTGAGAAGGACCGTGGAGCTAGCGGCGAATTGGGAGAGCTCTTCGCTGCACTGCGCCGCTCGCAAGCGGCTTCGTTCTTCGCCTTCTGCCGTCCGGCGAGAGCTGAACTCCAGCGGTCAGTTGCAGCTCTGCCCAACAGCGTGTTCTCAGTTCTGCGGGCAAGCACGCCCTCTTGCCTTGGCCCCGAGAGCAAAGTCCCGAGCGAGCACTCGACTCAGTGCAATGCACCCGGAAGGACGCTCTCGCTCGTCTTTCGAGGAGCGATTCCTAACAGCAGAAGCAGCAGAGGCACAAACTGCACGACGAGAGGGGACAACGTAGAACACGTCTCTGTCCTGGCACATTTGCGTGTGCGATACTTCCCTCCGGCTCTTCGGGCCTTGCGAAGCTCTGTGTACTGCGAGCGCTGCTACTCGCAGCTGAGAAGGACCGTGGAGCTAGCGGCGAATTGGGAGAGCTCTTCGCTGCACTGCGCCGCTCGCAAGCGGCTTCGTTCTTCGCCTTCTGCCGTCCGGCGAGAGCTGAACTCCAGCGGTCAGTTGCAGCTCTGCCCAACAGCGTGTTCTCAGTTCTGCGGGCAAGCACGCCCTCTTGCCTTGGCCCCGAGAGCAAAGTCCCGAGCGAGCACTCGACTCAGTGCAATGCACCCGGAAGGACGCTCTCGCTCGTCTTTCGAGGAGCGATTCCTAACAGCAGAAGCAGCAGAGGCACAAACTGCACGACGAGAGGGGACAACGTAGAACACGTCTCTGTCCTGGCACATTTGCGTGTGCGATACTTCCCTCCGGCTCTTCGGGCCTTGCGAAGCTCTGTGTACTGCGAGCGCTGCTACTCGCAGCTGAGGAGGACCGTGGAGCTAGCGGCGAATTGGGAGAGCTCTTCGCTGCACTGCGCCGCTCGCAAGCGGCTTCGTTCTTCGCCTTCTGCCGTCCGGCGAGAGCTGAACTCCAGCGGTCAGTTGCAGCTCTGCCCAACAGCGTGTTCTCAGTTCTGCGGGCAAGCACGCCCTCTTGCCTTGGCCCCGAGAGCAAAGTCCCGAGCGAGCACTCGACTCAGTGCAATGCACCCGGAAGGACGCTCTCGCTCGTCTTTCGAGGAGCGATTCCTAACAGCAGAAGCAGCAGAGGCACAAACTGCACGACGAGAGGGGACAACGTAGAACACGTCTCTGTCCTGGCACATTTGCGTGTGCGATACTTCCCTCCGGCTCTTCGGGCCTTGCGAAGCTCTGTGTACTGCGAGCGCTGCTACTCGCAGCTGAGGAGGACCGTGGAGCTAGCGGCGAATTGGGAGAGCTCTTCGCTGCACTGCGCCGCTCGCAAGCGGCTTCGTTCTTCGCCTTCTGCCGTCCGGCGAGAGCTGAACTCCAGCGGTCAGTTGCAGCTCTGCCCAACAGCGTGTTCTCAGTTCTGCGGGCAAGCACGCCCTCTTGCCTTGGCCCCGAGTGCAAAGTCCCGAGCGAGCACTCGACTCAGTGCAATGCACCCGGAAGGACGCTCTCGCTCGTCTTTCGAGGAGCGATTCCTAACAGCAGAAGCAGCAGAGGCACAAACTGCACGACGAGAGGGGACAACGTAGAACACGTCTCTGTCCTGGCACATTTGCGTGTGCGATACTTCCCTCCGGCTCTTCGGGCCTTGCGAAGCTCTGTGTACTGCGAGCGCTGCTACTCGCAGCTGAGAAGGACCGTGGAGCTAGCGGCGAATTCGGAGAGCCCTTCGCTGCACTGCGCCGCTCGCAAGCGGCTTCGTTCTTCGCCTTCTGCCGTCCGGCGAGAGCTGAACTCCAGCGGTCAGTTGCAGCTCTGCCCAACAGCGTGTTCTCAGTTCTGCGGGCAAGCACGCCCTCTTGCCTTGGCCCCGAGTGCAAAGTCCCGAGCGAGCACTCGACTCAGTGCAATGCACCCGGAAGGACGCTCTCGCTCGTCTTTCGAGGAGCGATTCCTAACAGCAGAAGCAGCAGAGGCACAAACTGCACGACGAGAGGGGACAACGTAGAACACGTCTCTGTCCTGGCACATTTGCGTGTGCGATACTTCCCTCCGGCTCTTCGGGCCTTGCGAAGCTCTGTGTACTGCGAGCGCTGCTACTCGCAGCTGAGAAGGACCGTGGAGCTAGCGGCGAATTCGGAGAGCTCTTCGCTGCACTGCGCCGCTCGCAAGCGGCTTCGTTCTTCGCCTTCTGCCGTCCGGCGAGAGCTGAACTCCAGCGGTCAGTTGCAGCTCTGCCCAACAGCGTGTTCTCAGTTCTGCGGGCAAGCACGCCCTCTTGCCTTGGCCCCGAGAGCAAAGTCCCGAGCGAGCACTCGACTCAGTGCAATGCACCCGGAAGGACGCTCTCGCTCGTCTTTCGAGGAGCGATTCCTAACAGCAGAAGCAGCAGAGGCACAAACTGCACGACGAGAGGGGACAACGTAGAACACGTCTCTGTCCTGGCACATTTGCGTGTGCGATACTTCCCTCCGGCTCTTCGGGCCTTGCGAAGCTCTGTGTACTGCGAGCGCTGCTACTCGCAGCTGAGGAGGACCGTGGAGCTAGCGGCGAATTGGGAGAGCTCTTCGCTGCACTGCGCCGCTCGCAAGCGGCTTCGTTCTTCGCCTTCTGCCGTCCGGCGAGAGCTGAACTCCAGCGGTCAGTTGCAGCTCTGCCCAACAGCGTGTTCTCAGTTCTGCGGGCAAGCACGCCCTCTTGCCTTGGCCCCGAGTGCAAAGTCCCGAGCGAGCACTCGACTCAGTGCAATGCACCCGGAAGGACGCTCTCGCTCGTCTTTCGAGGAGCGATTCCTAACAGCAGAAGCAGCAGAGGCACAAACTGCACGACGAGAGGGGACAACGTAGAACACGTCTCTGTCCTGGCACATTTGCGTGTGCGATACTTCCCTCCGGCTCTTCGGGCCTTGCGAAGCTCTGTGTACTGCGAGCGCTGCTACTCGCAGCTGAGAAGGACCGTGGAGCTAGCGGCGAATTCGGAGAGCCCTTCGCTGCACTGCGCCGCTCGCAAGCGGCTTCGTTCTTCGCCTTCTGCCGTCCGGCGAGAGCTGAACTCCAGCGGTCAGTTGCAGCTCTGCCCAACAGCGTGTTCTCAGTTCTGCGGGCAAGCACGCCCTCTTGCCTTGGCCCCGAGTGCAAAGTCCCGAGCGAGCACTCGACTCAGTGCAATGCACCCGGAAGGACGCTCTCGCTCGTCTTTCGAGGAGCGATTCCTAACAGCAGAAGCAGCAGAGGCACAAACTGCACGACGAGAGGGGACAACGTAGAACACGTCTCTGTCCTGGCACATTTGCGTGTGCGATACTTCCCTCCGGCTCTTCGGGCCTTGCGAAGCTCTGTGTACTGCGAGCGCTGCTACTCGCAGCTGAGAAGGACCGTGGAGCTAGCGGCGAATTCGGAGAGCCCTTCGCTGCACTGCGCCGCTCGCAAGCGGCTTCGTTCTTCGCCTTCTGCCGTCCGGCGAGAGCTGAACTCCAGCGGTCAGTTGCAGCTCTGCCCAACAGCGTGTTCTCAGTTCTGCGGGCAAGCACGCCCTCTTGCCTTGGCCCCGAGTGCAAAGTCCCGAGCGAGCACTCGACTCAGTGCAATGCACCCGGAAGGACGCTCTCGCTCGTCTTTCGAGGAGCGATTCCTAACAGCAGAAGCAGCAGAGGCACAAACTGCACGACGAGAGGGGACAACGTAGAACACGTCTCTGTCCTGGCACATTTGCGTGTGCGATACTTCCCTCCGGCTCTTCGGGCCTTGCGAAGCTCTGTGTACTGCGAGCGCTGCTACTCGCAGCTGAGAAGGACCGTGGAGCTAGCGGCGAATTGGGAGAGCTCTTCGCTGCACTGCGCCGCTCGCAAGCGGCTTCGTTCTTCGCCTTCTGCCGTCCGGCGAGAGCTGAACTCCAGCGGTCAGTTGCAGCTCTGCCCAACAGCGTGTTCTCAGTTCTGCGGGCAAGCACGCCCTCTTGCCTTGGCCCCGAGTGCAAAGTCCCGAGCGAGCACTCGACTCAGTGCAATGCACCCGGAAGGACGCTCTCGCTCGTCTTTCGAGGAGCGATTCCTAACAGCAGAAGCAGCAGAGGCACAAACTGCACGACGAGAGGGGACAACGTAGAACACGTCTCTGTCCTGGCACATTTGCGTGTGCGATACTTCCCTCCGGCTCTTCGGGCCTTGCGAAGCTCTGTGTACTGCGAGCGCTGCTACTCGCAGCTGAGAAGGACCGTGGAGCTAGCGGCGAATTGGGAGAGCTCTTCGCTGCACTGCGCCGCTCGCAAGCGGCTTCGTTCTTCGCCTTCTGCCGTCCGGCGAGAGCTGAACTCCAGCGGTCAGTTGCAGGTCTGCCCAACAGCGTGTTCTCAGTTCTGCGGGCAAGCACGCCCTCTTGCCTTGGCCCCGAGTGCAAAGTCCCGAGCGAGCACTCGACTCAGTGCAATGCACCCGGAAGGACGCTCTCGCTCGTCTTTCGAGGAGCGATTCCTAACAGCAGAAGCAGCAGAGGCACAAACTGCACGACGAGAGGGGACAACGTAGAACACGTCTCTGTCCTGGCACATTTGCGTGTGCGATACTTCCCTCCGGCTCTTCGGGCCTTGCGAAGCTCTGTGTACTGCGAGCGCTGCTACTCGCAGCTGAGAAGGACCGTGGAGCTAGCGGCGAATTGGGAGAGCTCTTCGCTGCACTGCGCCGCTCGCAAGCGGCTTCGTTCTTCGCCTTCTGCCGTCCGGCGAGAGCTGAACTCCAGCGGTCAGTTGCAGCTCTGCCCAACAGCGTGTTCTCAGTTCTGCGGGCAAGCACGCCCTCTTGCCTTGGCCCCGAGAGCAAAGTCCCGAGCGAGCACTCGACTCAGTGCAATGCACCCGGAAGGACGCTCTCGCTCGTCTTTCGAGGAGCGATTCCTAACAGCAGAAGCAGCAGAGGCACAAACTGCACGACGAGAAGGGACAACGTAGAACACGTCTCTGTCCTGGCACATTTTCGTGTGCGAAACTTCCCTCCGGCTCTTCGGGCCTTGCGAAGCTCTGTGTACTGCGAGCGCTGCTACTCGCAGCTGAGGAGGACCGTGGAGCTAGCGGCGAATTGGGAGAGCTCTTCGCTGCACTGCGCCGCTCGCAAGCGGCTTCGTTCTTCGCCTTCTGCCGTCCGGCGAGAGCTGAACTCCAGCGGTCAGTTGCAGCTCTGCCCAACAGCGTGTTCTCAGTTCTGCGGGCAAGCACGCCCTCTTGCCTTGGCCCCGAGAGCAAAGTCCCGAGCGAGCACTCGACTCAGTGCAATGCACCCGGAAGGACGCTCTCGCTCGTCTTTCGAGGAGCGATTCCTAACAGCAGAAGCAGCAGAGGCACAAACTGCACGACGAGAGGGGACAACGTAGAACACGTCTCTGTCCTGGCACATTTGCGTGTGCGATACTTCCCTCCGGCTCTTCGGGCCTTGCGAAGCTCTGTGTACTGCGAGCGCTGCTACTCGCAGCTGAGAAGGACCGTGGAGCTAGCGGCGAATTCGGAGAGCTCTTCGCTGCACTGCGCCGCTCGCAAGCGGCTTCGTTCTTCGCCTTCTGCCGTCCGGCGAGAGCTGAACTCCAGCGGTCAGTTGCAGCTCTGCCCAACAGCGTGTTCTCAGTTCTGCGGGCAAGCACGCCCTCTTGCCTTGGCCCCGAGTGCAAAGTCCCGAGCGAGCACTCGACTCAGTGCAATGCACCCGGAAGGACGCTCTCGCTCGTCTTTCGAGGAGCGATTCCTAACAGCAGAAGCAGCAGAGGCACAAACTGCACGACGAGAGGGGACAACGTAGAACACGTCTCTGTCCTGGCACATTTGCGTGTGCGATACTTCCCTCCGGCTCTTCGGGCCTTGCGAAGCTCTGTGTACTGCGAGCGCTGCTACTCGCAGCTGAGGAGGACCGTGGAGCTAGCGGCGAATTGGGAGAGCTCTTCGCTGCACTGCGCCGCTCGCAAGCGGCTTCGTTCTTCGCCTTCTGCCGTCCGGCGAGAGCTGAACTCCAGCGGTCAGTTGCAGCTCTGCCCAACAGCGTGTTCTCAGTTCTGCGGGCAAGCACGCCCTCTTGCCTTGGCCCCGAGAGCAAAGTCCCGAGCGAGCACTCGACTCAGTGCAATGCACCCGGAAGGACGCTCTCGCTCGTCTTTCGAGGAGCGATTCCTAACAGCAGAAGCAGCAGAGGCACAAACTGCACGACGAGAGGGGACAACGTAGAACACGTCTCTGTCCTGGCACATTTTCGTGTGCGAAACTTCCCTCCGGCTCTTCGGGCCTTGCGAAGCTCTGTGTACTGCGAGCGCTGCTACTCGCAGCTGAGAAGGACCGTGGAGCTAGCGGCGAATTGGGAGAGCTCTTCGCTGCACTGCGCCGCTCGCAAGCGGCTTCGTTCTTCGCCTTCTGCCGTCCGGCGAGAGCTGAACTCCAGCGGTCAGTTGCAGCTCTGCCCAACAGCGTGTTCTCAGTTCTGCGGGCAAGCACGCCCTCTTGCCTTGGCCCCGAGTGCAAAGTCCCGAGCGAGCACTCGACTCAGTGCAATGCACCCGGAAGGACGCTCTCGCTCGTCTTTCGAGGAGCGATTCCTAACAGCAGAAGCAGCAGAGGCACAAACTGCACGACGAGAGGGGACAACGTAGAACACGTCTCTGTCCTGGCACATTTGCGTGTGCGATACTTCCCTCCGGCTCTTCGGGCCTTGCGAAGCTCTGTGTACTGCGAGCGCTGCTACTCGCAGCTGAGAAGGACCGTGGAGCTAGCGGCGAATTGGGAGAGCTCTTCGCTGCACTGCGCCGCTCGCAAGCGGCTTCGTTCTTCGCCTTCTGCCGTCCGGCGAGAGCTGAACTCCAGCGGTCAGTTGCAGCTCTGCCCAACAGCGTGTTCTCAGTTCTGCGGGCAAGCACGCCCTCTTGCCTTGGCCCCGAGAGCAAAGTCCCGAGCGAGCACTCGACTCAGTGCAATGCACCCGGAAGGACGCTCTCGCTCGTCTTTCGAGGAGCGATTCCTAACAGCAGAAGCAGCAGAGGCACAAACTGCACGACGAGAGGGGACAACGTAGAACACGTCTCTGTCCTGGCACATTTGCGTGTGCGATACTTCCCTCCGGCTCTTCGGGCCTTGCGAAGCTCTGTGTACTGCGAGCGCTGCTACTCGCAGCTGAGAAGGACCGTGGAGCTAGCGGCGAATTGGGAGAGCTCTTCGCTGCACTGCGCCGCTCGCAAGCGGCTTCGTTCTTCGCCTTCTGCCGTCCGGCGAGAGCTGAACTCCAGCGGTCAGTTGCAGCTCTGCCCAACAGCGTGTTCTCAGTTCTGCGGGCAAGCACGCCCTCTTGCCTTGGCCCCGAGAGCAAAGTCCCGAGCGAGCACTCGACTCAGTGCAATGCACCCGGAAGGACGCTCTCGCTCGTCTTTCGAGGAGCGATTCCTAACAGCAGAAGCAGCAGAGGCACAAACTGCACGACGAGAGGGGACAACGTAGAACACGTCTCTGTCCTGGCACATTTGCGTGTGTGATACTTCCCTCCGGCTCTTCGGGCCTTGCGAAGCTCTGTGTACTGCGAGCGCTGCTACTCGCAGCTGAGGAGGACCGTGGAGCTAGCGGCGAATTGGGAGAGCTCTTCGCTGCACTGCGCCGCTCGCAAGCGGCTTCGTTCTTCGCCTTCTGCCGTCCGGCGAGAGCTGAACTCCAGCGGTCAGTTGCAGCTCTGCCCAACAGCGTGTTCTCAGTTCTGCGGGCAAGCACGCCTCTTGCCTTGGCCCCGAGAGCAAAGTCCCGAGCGAGCACTCGACTCAGTGCAATGCACCCGGAAGGACGCTCTCGCTCGTCTTTCGAGGAGCGATTCCTAACAGCAGAAGCAGCAGAGGCACAAACTGCACGACGAGAGGGGACAACGTAGAACACGTCTCTGTCCTGGCACATTTGCGTGTGCGATACTTCCCTCCGGCTCTTCGGGCCTTGCGAAGCTCTGTGTACTGCGAGCGCTGCTACTCGCAGCTGAGGAGGACCGTGGAGCTAGCGGCGAATTGGGAGAGCTCTTCGCTGCACTGCGCCGCTCGCAAGCGGCTTCGTTCTTCGCCTTCTGCCGTCCGGCGAGAGCTGAACTCCAGCGGTCAGTTGCAGCTCTGCCCAACAGCGTGTTCTCAGTTCTGCGGGCAAGCACGCCCTCTTGCCTTGGCCCCGAGTGCAAAGTCCCGAGCGAGCACTCGACTCAGTGCAATGCACCCGGAAGGACGCTCTCGCTCGTCTTTCGAGGAGCGATTCCTAACAGCAGAAGCAGCAGAGGCACAAACTGCACGACGAGAGGGGACAACGTAGAACACGTCTCTGTCCTGGCACATTTGCGTGTGCGATACTTCCCTCCGGCTCTTCGGGCCTTGCGAAGCTCTGTGTACTGCGAGCGCTGCTACTCGCAGCTGAGAAGGACCGTGGAGCTAGCGGCGAATTCGGAGAGCCCTTCGCTGCACTGCGCCGCTCGCAAGCGGCTTCGTTCTTCGCCTTCTGCCGTCCGGCGAGAGCTGAACTCCAGCGGTCAGTTGCAGCTCTGCCCAACAGCGTGTTCTCAGTTCTGCGGGCAAGCACGCCCTCTTGCCTTGGCCCCGAGTGCAAAGTCCCGAGCGAGCACTCGACTCAGTGCAATGCACCCGGAAGGACGCTCTCGCTCGTCTTTCGAGGAGCGATTCCTAACAGCAGAAGCAGCAGAGGCACAAACTGCACGACGAGAGGGGACAACGTAGAACACGTCTCTGTCCTGGCACATTTGCGTGTGCGATACTTCCCTCCGGCTCTTCGGGCCTTGCGAAGCTCTGTGTACTGCGAGCGCTGCTACTCGCAGCTGAGAAGGACCGTGGAGCTAGCGGCGAATTCGGGAGAGCCCTTCGCTGCACTGCGCCGCTCGCAAGCGGCTTCGTTCTTCGCCTTCTGCCGTCCGGCGAGAGCTGAACTCCAGCGGTCAGTTGCAGCTCTGCCCAACAGCGTGTTCTCAGTTCTGCGGGCAAGCACGCCCTCTTGCCTTGGCCCCGAGTGCAAAGTCCCGAGCGAGCACTCGACTCAGTGCAATGCACCCGGAAGGACGCTCTCGCTCGTCTTTCGAGGAGCGATTCCTAACAGCAGAAGCAGCAGAGGCACAAACTGCACGACGAGAGGGGACAACGTAGAACACGTCTCTGTCCTGGCACATTTGCGTGTGCGATACTTCCCTCCGGCTCTTCGGGCCTTGCGAAGCTCTGTGTACTGCGAGCGCTGCTACTCGCAGCTGAGAAGGACCGTGGAGCTAGCGGCGAATTGGGAGAGCTCTTCGCTGCACTGCGCCGCTCGCAAGCGGCTTCGTTCTTCGCCTTCTGCCGTCCGGCGAGAGCTGAACTCCAGCGGTCAGTTGCAGCTCTGCCCAACAGCGTGTTCTCAGTTCTGCGGGCAAGCACGCCCTCTTGCCTTGGCCCCGAGTGCAAAGTCCCGAGCGAGCACTCGACTCAGTGCAATGCACCCGGAAGGACGCTCTCGCTCGTCTTTCGAGGAGCGATTCCTAACAGCAGAAGCAGCAGAGGCACAAACTGCACGACGAGAGGGGACAACGTAGAACACGTCTCTGTCCTGGCACATTTGCGTGTGCGAAACTTCCCTCCGGCTCTTCGGGCCTTGCGAAGCTCTGTGTACTGCGAGCGCTGCTACTCGCAGCTGAGGAGGACCGTGGAGCTAGCGGCGAATTGGGAGAGCTCTTCGCTGCACTGCGCCGCTCGCAAGCGGCTTCGTTCTTCGCCTTCTGCCGTCCGGCGAGAGCTGAACTCCAGCGGTCAGTTGCAGCTCTGCCCAACAGCGTGTTCTCAGTTCTGCGGGCAAGCACGCCCTCTTGCCTTGGCCCCGAGAGCAAAGTCCCGAGCGAGCACTCGACTCAGTGCAATGCACCCGGAAGGACGCTCTCGCTCGTCTTTCGAGGAGCGATTCCTAACAGCAGAAGCAGCAGAGGCACAAACTGCACGACGAGAGGGGACAACGTAGAACACGTCTCTGTCCTGGCACATTTGCGTGTGCGATACTTCCCTCCGGCTCTTCGGGCCTTGCGAAGCTCTGTGTACTGCGAGCGCTGCTACTCGCAGCTGAGGAGGACCGTGGAGCTAGCGGCGAATTGGGAGAGCTCTTCGCTGCACTGCGCCGCTCGCAAGCGGCTTCGTTCTTCGCCTTCTGCCGTCCGGCGAGAGCTGAACTCCAGCGGTCAGTTGCAGCTCTGCCAACAGCGTGTTCTCAGTTCTGCGGGCAAGCACGCCCTCTTGCCTTGGCCCCGAGAGCAAAGTCCCGAGCGAGCACTCGACTCAGTGCAATGCACCCGGAAGGACGCTCTCGCTCGTCTTTCGAGGAGCGATTCCTAACAGCAGAAGCAGCAGAGGCACAAACTGCACGACGAGAGGGGACAACGTAGAACACGTCTCTGTCCTGGCACATTTGCGTGTGCGATACTTCCCTCCGGCTCTTCGGGCCTTGCGAAGCTCTGTGTACTGCGAGCGCTGCTACTCGCAGCTGAGAAGGACCGTGGAGCTAGCGGCGAATTGGGAGAGCTCTTCGCTGCACTGCGCCGCTCGCAAGCGGCTTCGTTCTTCGCCTTCTGCCGTCCGGCGAGAGCTGAACTCCAGCGGTCAGTTGCAGCTCTGCCCAACAGCGTGTTCTCAGTTCTGCGGGCAAGCACGCCCTCTTGCCTTGGCCCCGAGAGCAAAGTCCCGAGCGAGCACTCGACTCAGTGCAATGCACCCGGAAGGACGCTCTCGCTCGTCTTTCGAGGAGCGATTCCTAACAGCAGAAGCAGCAGAGGCACAAACTGCACGACGAGAGGGGACAACGTAGAACACGTCTCTGTCCTGGCACATTTGCGTGTGCGATACTTCCCTCCGGCTCTTCGGGCCTTGCGAAGCTCTGTGTACTGCGAGCGCTGCTACTCGCAGCTGAGAAGGACCGTGGAGCTAGCGGCGAATTCGGAGAGCCCTTCGCTGCACTGCGCCGCTCGCAAGCGGCTTCGTTCTTCGCCTTCTGCCGTCCGGCGAGAGCTGAACTCCAGCGGTCAGTTGCAGCTCTGCCCAACAGCGTGTTCTCAGTTCTGCGGGCAAGCACGCCCTCTTGCCTTGGCCCCGAGTGCAAAGTCCCGAGCGAGCACTCGACTCAGTGCAATGCACCCGGAAGGACGCTCTCGCTCGTCTTTCGAGGAGCGATTCCTAACAGCAGAAGCAGCAGAGGCACAAACTGCACGACGAGAGGGGACAACGTAGAACACGTCTCTGTCCTGGCACATTTGCGTGTGCGATACTTCCCTCCGGCTCTTCGGGCCTTGCGAAGCTCTGTGTACTGCGAGCGCTGCTACTCGCAGCTGAGAAGGACCGTGGAGCTAGCGGCGAATTCGGAGAGCCCTTCGCTGCACTGCGCCCCGCTCGCAAGCGGCTTCGTTCTTCGCCTTCTGCCGTCCGGCGAGAGCTGAACTCCAGCGGTCAGTTGCAGCTCTGCCCAACAGCGTGTTCTCAGTTCTGCGGGCAAGCACGCCCTCTTGCCTTGGCCCCGAGTGCAAAGTCCCGAGCGAGCACTCGACTCAGTGCAATGCACCCGGAAGGACGCTCTCGCTCGTCTTTCGAGGAGCGATTCCTAACAGCAGAAGCAGCAGAGGCACAAACTGCACGACGAGAGGGGACAACGTAGAACACGTCTCTGTCCTGGCACATTTGCGTGTGCGATACTTCCCTCCGGCTCTTCGGGCCTTGCGAAGCTCTGTGTACTGCGAGCGCTGCTACTCGCAGCTGAGAAGGACCGTGGAGCTAGCGGCGAATTGGGAGAGCTCTTCGCTGCACTGCGCCGCTCGCAAGCGGCTTCGTTCTTCGCCTTCTGCCGTCCGGCGAGAGCTGAACTCCAGCGGTCAGTTGCAGCTCTGCCCAACAGCGTGTTCTCAGTTCTGCGGGCAAGCACGCCCTCTTGCCTTGGCCCCGAGTGCAAAGTCCCGAGCGAGCACTCGACTCAGTGCAATGCACCCGGAAGGACGCTCTCGCTCGTCTTTCGAGGAGCGATTCCTAACAGCAGAAGCAGCAGAGGCACAAACTGCACGACGAGAGGGACAACGTAGAACACGTCTCTGTCCTGGCACATTTGCGTGTGCGAAACTTCCCTCCGGCTCTTCGGGCCTTGCGAAGCTCTGTGTACTGCGAGCGCTGCTACTCGCAGCTGAGGAGGACCGTGGAGCTAGCGGCGAATTGGGAGAGCTCTTCGCTGCACTGCGCCGCTCGCAAGCGGCTTCGTTCTTCGCCTTCTGCCGTCCGGCGAGAGCTGAACTCCAGCGGTCAGTTGCAGCTCTGCCCAACAGCGTGTTCTCAGTTCTGCGGGCAAGCACGCCCTCTTGCCTTGGCCCCGAGAGCAAAGTCCCGAGCGAGCACTCGACTCAGTGCAATGCACCCGGAAGGACGCTCTCGCTCGTCTTTCGAGGAGCGATTCCTAACAGCAGAAGCAGCAGAGGCACAAACTGCACGACGAGAGGGGACAACGTAGAACACGTCTCTGTCCTGGCACATTTGCGTGTGCGATACTTCCCTCCGGCTCTTCGGGCCTTGCGAAGCTCTGTGTACTGCGAGCGCTGCTACTCGCAGCTGAGGAGGACCGTGGAGCTAGCGGCGAATTGGGAGAGCTCTTCGCTGCACTGCGCCGCTCGCAAGCGGCTTCGTTCTTCGCCTTCTGCCGTCCGGCGAGAGCTGAACTCCAGCGGTCAGTTGCAGCTCTGCCCAACAGCGTGTTCTCAGTTCTGCGGGCAAGCACGCCCTCTTGCCTTGGCCCCGAGAGCAAAGTCCCGAGCGAGCACTCGACTCAGTGCAATGCACCCGGAAGGACGCTCTCGCTCGTCTTTCGAGGAGCGATTCCTAACAGCAGAAGCAGCAGAGGCACAAACTGCACGACGAGAGGGGACAACGTAGAACACGTCTCTGTCCTGGCACATTTGCGTGTGCGATACTTCCCTCCGGCTCTTCGGGCCTTGCGAAGCTCTGTGTACTGCGAGCGCTGCTACTCGCAGCTGAGAAGGACCGTGGAGCTAGCGGCGAATTGGGAGAGCTCTTCGCTGCACTGCGCCGCTCGCAAGCGGCTTCGTTCTTCGCCTTCTGCCGTCCGGCGAGAGCTGAACTCCAGCGGTCAGTTGCAGCTCTGCCCAACAGCGTGTTCTCAGTTCTGCGGGCAAGCACGCCCTCTTGCCTTGGCCCCGAGAGCAAAGTCCCGAGCGAGCACTCGACTCAGTGCAATGCACCCGGAAGGACGCTCTCGCTCGTCTTTCGAGGAGCGATTCCTAACAGCAGAAGCAGCAGAGGCACAAACTGCACGACGAGAGGGGACAACGTAGAACACGTCTCTGTCCTGGCACATTTGCGTGTGCGATACTTCCCTCCGGCTCTTCGGGCCTTGCGAAGCTCTGTGTACTGCGAGCGCTGCTACTCGCAGCTGAGAAGGACCGTGGAGCTAGCGGCGAATTGGGAGAGCTCTTCGCTGCACTGCGCCGCTCGCAAGCGGCTTCGTTCTTCGCCTTCTGCCGTCCGGCGAGAGCTGAACTCCAGCGGTCAGTTGCAGCTCTGCCCAACAGCGTGTTCTCAGTTCTGCGGGCAAGCACGCCCTCTTGCCTTGGCCCCGAGTGCAAAGTCCCGAGCGAGCACTCGACTCAGTGCAATGCACCCGGAAGGACGCTCTCGCTCGTCTTTCGAGGAGCGATTCCTAACAGCAGAAGCAGCAGAGGCACAAACTGCACGACGAGAGGGGACAACGTAGAACACGTCTCTGTCCTGGCACATTTGCGTGTGCGAAACTTCCCTCCGGCTCTTCGGGCCTTGCGAAGCTCTGTGTACTGCGAGCGCTGCTACTCGCAGCTGAGGAGGACCGTGGAGCTAGCGGCGAATTGGGAGAGCTCTTCGCTGCACTGCGCCGCTCGCAAGCGGCTTCGTTCTTCGCCTTCTGCCGTCCGGCGAGAGCTGAACTCCAGCGGTCAGTTGCAGCTCTGCCCAACAGCGTGTTCTCAGTTCTGCGGGCAAGCACGCCCTCTTGCCTTGGCA
>NW_028276250.1:0-32158 GCF_052056855.1 Sturnus vulgaris
AGCGGCGTCATCTCCAGTCTCCAGGCCGTGTCTAGCTAGCATATTCCACGCCTCCCTCCTCTGCCTTGCCACTTCCCCCCGCAGGTCGCTTTCCGCCCTAGGGACAGGATTTGGCTCACTGGCAGGTTTAGGGGTGCTAGATTCAGGCCGGCAAGGGGATTCTACGCCGCAAGGTTGGGATATTTCGTTCTCTGCAATTACCTCCTCTGCTTTAGCAGCATTATTCCCCAGTTCTTCTGAGGGGGGTGCAGAGGGCCAAGTGCAACTAGCCCCATCGGCCATTCCTGCCGTGTCTCTAAGAATAGGTATTTCAACCCTTCTTGTGCTTGGTGCAAGGGGCTCATTATTACCATACTGAGCATTTCTTTTATATGCCTCTACTGCCTGCTGTGCCGCCCTTTTCTCTGCCTGTTGCTTTAAGAGCGCGTTATGAACTACTTGCCAGATTTTTCCTAACTTTTTTGCCGTTTTATCATCTCCTAATACTGCCTCCCACAGTACATCCCCTAACTTACGCCACTCATTTAACTCATGCACACTATGAGGGTTAGTGAATAAGCCTTTAGCAGAACCCCAGGCTAACAACCCCGGTATGTCCTTCCTGGGATTAATCTCTTTTAGCCCTAACTTATCTATATGTGCTATAAATAAATCATATGCTGCTTGCCTGTCCATTTTTTACCGTCGGCGCCGTTGCAACTCTCCGGCTTCGGCAGCACGTATGGCCCAGGACCACCTCTGTAGCTCCTGAGGGTGTCTTTCCTACGTCGTTTGACACCGACCCGGTTGCAGCAGGCCCCAAACTCAACTTCACCGACCGTGGCGCGTTCTCCCCCGTTTTCTTTTTTAGCGACGGAGGGACAGCGTCGGGGTCACCATTTGTCGGCGAAGGGAGACACGGACACCAATTAGGTCATCTGCAAAGTCTCGTTTATTGATAATTAGAGTGGCGATTAAATACAGTGCTTAATTAGCTCATGCATATTGCAAAAGCTAAGCTCATCATTGGTTGCCTTGCCATATGCGTCACTATGCTGATCGGCTAAGTTTGTAGCTACACTTTTGCAATTTCATGGCTAGCAGAGTTCTTCTAGTTCTTCTTTTACAGTCTGTCTTTGTTCATCTTATCACAAGTCTACGTGCTTTCCCTCTTGCTATGCCCTTGAGGCTGAGGCCTGCTTTGTCAGCCTGACTAAATTGATCTGACTATGGCCTCTCTCTTCTAGCCATTCTTGCACCAGGCTCTCTACAAACTTGCTGAACTCAAAGCGGTTCAACTGGCCTTAGACATTGCTGAAAGAGAGAAGTGGCCAAAGCTTTACCTTTATACCGATTCATGGATGGTAGCCAATGCTCTGTGGGGATGGTTGGAGAGATGGAAAGAGGCTAACTGGCAGCGTAGAGGAAAACCAATTTGGGCTGCCGAAGAGTGGAAAGATATCGCTACCCGGTTAGAGAAATTACCTGTGAAGGTTCGCCATGTAGATGCCCATGTTCCCAGAAGTAGGGCTAATGAAGAGCAGAAAAACAATCAGCAGGTAGATCAGGCTGCAAAGATAGGGGTGTCGAAGATAGACCTTGATTGGGAACACAAGGGAGAGTTGTTCCTGGCTCGATGGGCCCATGATGCCTCAGGTCATCAGGGCAGAGATGCCACATATAAGTGGGCACGAGACCGAGGGGTGGATCTAACCATGGACAGTATTTCTCAAGTTATCCATGACTGTGAGACGTGCGCTGCCATCAAGCAAGCCAAGCGGGTGAAGCCCCTCTGGTATGGGGGGCGGTGGTCCAAGTACAAGTATGGAGAGGCCTGGCAGATTGACTACATCACACTGCCCCAGACACACCAAGGCAAGCGCTATGTACTGACCATGGTGGAAGCCACCACTGGATGGTTGGAGACCTACCCTGTGTCTCACGCTACAGCCCGTAACACCATCCTGGGCCTGGAAAAGCAGGTCCTTTGGAGGCATGGCACCCCTGAGAGGATTGAGTCAGACAATGGGACTCATTTCAAGAATAGCCTTATCAACACTTGGGCTAGGGAACATGGCATTGAGTGGGTGTACCATATCCCCTACCATGCACCAGCTGCAGGGAAGGTGGAAAGGTACAATGGACTGTTAAAAACCACCTTGAGAGCATTGGGTGGGGGATCATTCAAAAACTGGGAGCAGCATTTAGCAAAGGCCACTTGGTTAGTTAACACCCGGGGTTCCACCAACCGAGCGGGCCCTGCCCAGTCTGAGTCCCTGAATATAGTAGATGGAGACAAAGTCCCAGTGGCACATATCAGAGGTTTGTTAGGGAAGGCAGTTTGGATCAATTCTGCCCCGAGTACAGACAAACCCATTCGTGGGATTGTCTTTGCTCAAGGACCAGGTTGTACATGGTGGGTAATGCAGAGAGATGGAACAACACGATGTGTGCCTCAGGGAGATCTGATTGTGGGGTGAGGCAGCATGAGACAGAAGGAAATATGTAAGTGTCAAAGGTCTGAGCAAGTGAGATAGAAGGAAATGTGTAAGTGTCGAAGGTTTGAGCAAGTGAGATGGAAGAAAATGTGTCCGAATAAGTGAAAGATGGAAATTTCTACTTGCTGAAGTTTTTACATGCTGTTTAGTATGTTCACGATATGGAGATAAGGGGTGGAATGTCCTAGGGTGATGTTATGGTGTTTCTATCTCCAATCGTGTGTCCTGATTATGTTTGGTATTATGTCCTGTGCTTCCAGGACTGAGTCTGAGAGTGAAGCTTTGTTTTGTCTTGTTATCAGCCGGCTCACCTCCCCCATGGTCTATGTTTAGGAGAGGTTTTAGCTCGGCTTGCTTGCTTGCCTGCTTGCTTGCTTGCTTGCTTGCCTGCTTGCTTGCCTGCTTGCTCGCTTCTGCCTTTTTCTTTCCTTCGCTTTGCCCTTGCTTTCTGCTTATTAGTTAGTTCAGCTAGGCAGTCCAACTTTTTCCCTGGACTGTTTTCTCTTCCACCCCGTCCCCTCCCTCTCCTGGATACCATCTGAACGGACGGGGACCTGGGAACCCCAAGAAACACCGGGAGTCTACACTTTGTCACCTGCAGCAGTCATCCCCAGCGCCAGAGACTGATAACTGCGCGACCACTCGCCAGAGAGACTGAACTTGTCATCCCTTCAGAACGGTGAAAGAGTTTTTTGTCAGCTGGTGTTGTTTTTTTTTCCCTGTGCTGGGGAGTGTCTTGCTTGTTAAATAAACAGGTTTTTTCTCCCACTCTTCTCCAAGGAAATTCTTCCCGAACCCGGTGGGGGGGGGGGGGGGGAGGAGTCGTGGGGTTTGCTGTCTGGGGGCTCCTCCTGGAGGTTTTCCCCCAAATTTGGCCGAAACCAGGACACTTGGGCAATCCTTCATCTACTCGAGTGCACTGGCCACCAGGCAATCGGAGCTTTTATCACTCACACTGATGATGTATTCATTAGTTAACCCCACCTGGAATTTATTTGCCATAATTGCACCCCTTCTCACAAGTCCTTCTATGGTTCTTTGGAGTGTGTCTTCAACATGCACTGTCCTTTTTAGGTGACTGCTCTTTGATCCCCGCTTTTGAGGAAGGGCAATATTATTGTTGTGTATAACTTCTGCTTTTGTCAGCCTTGCAGAGCTGAGCTGACATTCTCCTTGCGTTTTGTGCACGCTCCGTTTGCCTGGGCTACATCCTTTGTGCGTTTCTCCAAGACTGTGCTCTTCTGTTCTCTGCCCTTGGTAAGTGTAAATGTTGTTCTGTTCTCCTGTCCTTGTCACAGTGCTCGCCCCACGAGGCGTGTCTGCAAGCCCCTCCAACCCATGGACTTGGGATGGGCAAGTGTTCCTGAGGGAACAGGGATGGGACAGCTGGGCTGGACTGGCCCAAGGGATGTTCCATTCCATGTCACACCACGATCAGCAATCAACTGGGAGAAGCAGGGGCATGGGGGATGGGGGGGGGGGGGGGGGGGTGGGGGTGTGTCACCATCTGCCAACACAGGCCGAGGATTGTTCGATCTCAGAGGTGCAAACAGGTAAATAGCGGGGGACAAATCAGTTTATTCAACAACAGCAATGCATTTTTATTGAATGCCAAACAATTCAGTTGCGCTAGAGGGGAGAGATATAGGAAACGGAGTATAGAGAGAGAAAAGGAGGGGAAGGGGGAAGTAGCTACCAACAGACGAGACCAAGGTCATGGTGGGCCAGCCAATGGAAGGGTGGTCATCCGTGGGGAGTACTCAGGGTCTTCTCCAGAGGATCGCTCTTTTGTAGTCCTTTTCCAAAGCGAGTGGCTTGTGGCCAAGAGGCGGGGAGATTTATGGAGCATTGTGTGGTGCTCCAAGAGACAGGTGCGGTCGTGCAGTACATGCAGGCTTCAGCTGGTACCATGACAGCACAGTCCAGTGAGTACAACACACCTGCAAAGAGTCCCTTGGCAAGCACCCACCTCAAGCAGGCCAGAAAACCATTGTCCAGAGTCAACCTGGGCGGGGGTCCTTGAGGTCTTCTTGAGAGGGTCATGAGGCAAAAATGAGGGAAACTTCACACCGACCCTTAGAGTGGTAGATGAGAGGCAGCCCTCAGGAAACGGTGGCCACCCAGAGCTGTTACTCCTAGCAGATTTTGGCTGGGAGCAAGCCTTGTATGTAGTGCTTTTTCAGGGGGAATATCAGTTTCAGCCGTGGGAACCTGCAAAAGGGGCTGGTACTTTTCCATAGGAAGGAAAGCACAGAGCCTTAGTGCTCCAGGAGCTGATGAGAGGCAGTCCTCAACATTCCAGGATCAGCCAGTCTTGCCAGGTGGCCCCCGGGGAGGCCCAGCCAGCCAGACCTGTTCCATGTTGCCTTGGTTCCATGGGGCCTCACAGTGTCACAATGTTCTCCTTGATTCCAGGAGTCCCTGTAGTGTCCCGATATTCTCCTTGTCACAATATTCTCCCTGCTTCTGTAGTGTAAACAATGGCCCCTTGCTTCCCTAAGGTCCTGCAGAGTCACCACGGCCCCTGGGCTCCATGTGGCCCTGCTGTGTAACAAAGGCTCCTTGGTTCTCTGGGCCGCACAGCTTCATCACTGACCCTTGGTTCCATTGGGGTCCTGAGTCTCACAAAGGTGCCCCTGATTGCATGAGGCACCAGAGTGTCAAAATGGTCTCTTTGGTTCCATGAGGTTCCGCAGTGTCCCCATGGTCGCTGTCAGAGGCTGGATGACATCAATGTCCCCAGACCCGTCGGGATGCTCGGAATGCCCGAGTGGGGCCGGGGCTGGGACAGACCTTGGAATGAGGTGGGACAGAACCCCGTCCCCAGCCATGGCCTGGCAGATCTGCCAATCACACAGCAGGGGCAGAGCAAACCCAGCTGTGACTGCCTGAGCCGTCAATCAATCACACAGCAGGGGCAGCGCCCAGCCAGCTCTGATTGGTTGAGCCGTCAATCAATCACACAGCAGGGTCACTGCCCAGCCAGCTCTGATTGGCTGAGCCGTCAATCAATCACACAGCAGGGGCAGCGCCCACCCAGCTCTGATTGGCTGAGCCGTCAATCAATCCCACACAAAGGCAATGAAACACAGCAGTGCGTGGTAAGAAAGCAGATGTCCCTGAAAAGAGGAGAGCTTAGAAAACGCTAGGGATTTAAAAAATCGGGCATGACGTCAAGCCCTGGTCTGAATCCTGAAATCTCCTGGGTCTGTGTCTCAGCCACACTGGAAGCCTAGCAGCTGGTAGCTCTCTGCATATCTATCTGGAGATCTTCTGTCTTTCTGTCTCTTTTTTCTCTTTTAACCTTCTTATCCTCTTTTACTGGAATGTTTTTGGGTAGTTTAACATTTTTATGCCTAAAGGTTTCCATCTTACATGGGCCGAGTTAATGATGTTCCTGCTACGCTAAGTGATGCACGTTGAATTGGATGTTGTATGAAATCATTTGCCAAAGGAGCTCGGTTTTCTGTATTTTTCCAGTACACTTTTGTGTCGTTTTGACCTCTTGAGAATATCTGGCTGG
The DNA here is from genome assembly GCF_052056855.1 of Sturnus vulgaris. NCBI lineage: Eukaryota > Metazoa > Chordata > Aves > Passeriformes > Sturnidae > Sturnus > Sturnus vulgaris. The sequence continues at coordinate 6,001 of NW_028276250.1, forward strand.
GGTTTCTACTCTGCACCAAACTCGAGTAAAGGAGCCTTTGCTCACCCTCAGCATTTCAGTGTTCTGGGGTGTTACAGGCGCGCAGGCTCAGCACGGCCTCTTGTTTCCATGAGGCCCCGCTGTGTCACACTGGCCCTTGGTTCCATGAGCATCTGGAGTGTCACACAGCTTGATGACATTTGTCCTTGCTGCCTCTCCCATCCCAGTGCTCCAGGAATAGCCCCGAGCCACCTGTGAGGGACAGGCCCTGCTGGCCCAGGCCTGGGCTCAGGCCTTGGCCTTTCTGCTTCCTCCAACCAGCCCAGGCCTTGCTCAGCATTGCAGTTCCCTGCTCACAGCCTCGGGCTCCTGCAATCCTGGCCTCAAGGATCTGCTCTCACCACTCCCTGGGGAGCCTTTGGCAGTCCCTGCCCTCAGTGGGGCCAGTGATGCTCCAAGGGACTTGGAGTTTTGCTTCTGACTCCTTGAGCAGCTTCTTCAACCTTCTCTCAGTGCCTGGGGCTCCTGGACTCAGCCCCAAATCCACCGTTGGGGATCATTAAAATACAGAAAACCCTCAGGAGCTCTTTGTCTTCTTTCCAATGTCTTCCAGTCTCCAGGCCTTGTGCAGCTGCTTGGAGTCACTTTGGAGTTCTCTTAAGGAGGAAGATTTCAAGGTACAGCTCATGATTTTCAGTTTTATAAAAGGGAGTAATTTTTCTTTTTCAGTTCAAAGAAGAAGCAACTTAGGCATTCCCCAGGTGATCTTGATGCTGAATGTCTCCTTAGGAGGTGTGGGCCCACTGAAGAATGAGCCCCTTGCCAGGCTGACCCTGTTTGGACAAGCTGCTCCCCAAGCCCAGCCTGGGGACATGTCTGACATGGCCCAGCTGGGACTGACATGCCTGGCCCTGCACCAGAAGCCCTTCCCCCTGAACTCTGCAGCTGGCTGTCCCTGCCCACTGCACCATGTCCCACGTGCTCTCCTCAGGGCTCTGCCTGCATCCAGGCCCAGGACAAGTATTCCTGTTTGTGAGGAAAGAAGGGAAAAGCCTGAGCAGGTTTTCCTAAACGACAAACCCCCACTGTAGAAGCACATGCTGAGTACAGGCTGCCTGGAACCTGGAATGATGACACCTTTCTACTAGGGACAGTGGGACCAGAAATGATGTCTGGATGCAGAATTCTCGGAGTCTTGCAGCTGAATTCTCTGTCCTTGTCCTTTCCCTGCATCTCTGTTGCAGATGGAAGCTGCTGGTGCCTTTCTCAGCTGTGACCTGTCTTTTGAATGCAGACAGATGTTCCCAGGTGTGTTAAGCAGGTGCTGCTCAATGTTTATGCAAAGCTTTGGTGTGCTCATGGAACCAAGGGGACCCTTGTGACACAGCGGGGGCTGATGGAACCAAGGAGACAGTTGTGACAGTTCAGAGCCTCACAGAAACAAGGCTCCATTGTGACACTGAAGGCAATTACGGAATCCACATCACTGTGACACAGCCAGGCCACATGGAACCAATGGTCCCTGATGACAATGCAGGTCCAAGGAGACCATGGTGACACTATGGGACCGCATGGATCCAAGGGGCCACTGTGACACTGAAGAACTTCATGGAAGCCAGGGTGCAGTGTGACACAGCGGTGCCTGATTGGAACAAAGGAACCACTGTTGACAGCCCAGAAACTCCTGGAACCAAGGGGCTGTGGTGACACAGCAGGGCCACATGGAACCAAGGAGACCTGTGACATTTAGGAACCTCATGGAACCAAGAGTCCACTATGACACTGCAGAAACAAGGAGACCATTGGGACGTTGTGGAAGCTCACAGAACCAAGCAGCCCTCGAGACACTCCAGGGCCTCGTTGAAGCAGGGAGACCACTGTGACAGTCCAGAACCTCATGGAGCTAAGGCTCTCTTGTGACACAGCAGGCTCCCATGCAACCAATTGTCCATTGTGACAATGCAGATCCCAGGAGACCATGGTTACACTACGGAAGCTCATGGAACCAAGGGTCCATTGTGACAAAGCAAGGCCTTGTGGAACCAAGGAGAGCATTGTGACGTAATGGAACCTCGTGGAACCAAGGGTCCGTTGTTAGAGTCCAGAACCAAGGACACCATTGTGACAGTCCAGAACCTCATGGGACCAAGATTCCCTTGTTACACAGTGGCACTTGATGGAACCAAGGAGCCACTGTAGCACAGCAAAGCTGCATGAAACCTATGGTCCGTAGCGATACTGCGGATCCAGGGAAACCATGGCGATACCACGGAACCTCATGGAACCAAGGGTCCAGTGTGACCCAGCAGAACCTCTTGGAATCAAGGCACCCATGTTACACTATGGAACCTCATGGAGCCAAGGGTCCGGTGTGCCGTTGCGGGGCCTCACTGGAGCAAAGGACATGGTTGATGGGACAGAAGCTCATGGAAACGATGGGATATTGGGACATTGCAGAGCCTCATGGAACCAAGGAGACCACTGTGACACTGAGGAAGAATTATGGAAGCAAGCAGCCACTGTAGAACCAAGGAGAGCACTGTTGACAGTACAAAACCTCCTGGAACTGAGAGGCCATTGTTCTACAGCGAGGCCTCGGGGAACCAAGGGGCCATGGTGACACTGTGGGGCCTCATGAACCAAGTAGTCGTTGTGACACAGCGGGGCTGCTTGTAACCAATTGTCCATCGTGATACTGCAGATGCAAGAGACCGTGCTGACACTATGGCAGTTCATGGAACCGAGAGGCTGTTGTGACACACCAAGGCCTCGTGGCACCAAGGAGAGAGCATTGTGGCAGTGCAGAACTAAGGAGGCCATTTTGACAGTACAGACCCAAATGGAACCAAGGGTCCACTGTTATCCAGCAGGGCCTCGTGGAACCAAGGGGCCCTCGTGAAAGTGTGCAAGGGGCATAATGGAGTCAGGGACACCACTGATACTGAAATCTGCTGGATAGCAACTTTTGAACACAGTTTTGAGGATTTGAGAGCAGGTATTCTTTATTACACCACGGTGGTCACTTGGTGTCCTAGGGTGATGTTATGGTGTTTCTATCTCCAATCGTGTGTCCTGATTATGTTTGGTATTATGTCCTGTGCTTCCAGGACTGAGTCTGAGAGTGAAGCTTTGTTTTGTCTTGTTATCAGCCGGCTCACCTCCCCCATGGTCTATGTTTAGGAGAGGTTTTAGCTCGGCTTGCTTGCTTGCCTGCTTGCTTGCTTGCTTGCTTGCCTGCTTGCTTGCTTGCTTGCTTGCCTGCTTGCTTGCCTGCTTGCTCGCTTCTGCCTTTTTCTTTCCTTCGCTTTGCCCTTGCTTTCTGCTTATTAGTTAGTTCAGCTAGGCAGTCCAACTTTTTCCCTGGACTGTTTTCCACCCCGTCCCCTCCCTCTCCTGGATACCATCTGAACGGACGGGGACCTGGGAACCCCAAGAAACACCGGGAGTCTACACTTTGTCACCTGCAGCAGTCATCCCCAGCGCCAGAGACTGATAACTGCGCGACCACTCGCCAGAGAGACTGAACTTGTCATCCCTTCAGAACGGTGAAAGAGTTTTTTGTCAGCTGGTGTTGTTTTTTTTTCCCTGTGCTGGGGAGTGTCTTGCTTGTTAAATAAACAGGTTTTTTCTCCCACTCTTCTCCAAGGAAATTCTTCCCGAACCCGGTGGGGTGGGGGGGGGAGGAGTCGTGGGGTTTGCTGTCTGGGGGCTCCTCCTGGAGGTTTTCCCCCAAATTTGGCCGAAACCAGGACAAATATATTGGCGCCCAACTCGAGGCTTGAGAAAGTGGGAAAAAACCCTGTTCTAATAATAATAATTTGGTTCAAATTCTTTTGTGTTGGTATAGAGCAGTTATTGGCTATGTTGTTGGAATTCATGTCTTTTGGGGTGGAGGCCTGCATGGGTTCTTTGTCCCTAGGGTTTTTTGAGGTCTTAATACCTCTGTGGTCCCTGGGTTTATTTGCTTATCCAGAAATAGCTCCAGTATTGTCCCTAATGCGTAGTTTCTGTAGTAGAGGGGCATTGACCAAAATATCCATCGGGCTGGGCTTGGTTTTAATGGCCTGCAGGAGATTTATAAAGGTGCTGGAGTCTGTTCCAGGAATGTATGGTTCTTGGTTGTGGTTGTGTACTCAGCTTGTTAGAGGAGAAGCAGGGGATGAGGCTTTTCAGCCTTTGTTCTCCTTCTTCTCCTCTGAATTTGTTACATCCCTATTAGAGAATGTTCAGTTCCCCCTGAGTGTTAAAGAGACCATCTTTCTGGTGTTTAATATAGTAAGCTTTCTCTATACAGTCTGCAGTTTCTCTAGAATGAGAGCTGAGATTTCTAGAGGGGCTGAGACCCCTGACCCCAGAGTAGAGCCAGGCGTGAGGAATCCTGAATGGTGTGGGAAATGGGAGGATATGGGCCAAATCTTAAAGGAATTTTCTGACCCTACATCCTGGGATTTTCCATGTGAACAAATTCAGAACCCAGCTGAGGTGGCAAAGTACCTGAAAGAGAAGTGCCATGGTAATTCTAAGGAGAATGGAGACTGACCGTAGACTATCGTGCATTGAATGAGGTGACTCCACCACTGAGCGCTGCCGTGCCAGACATGCTGGAACTGCAGTACGAGCTGGAGTCCAAGGCAGCAAAGTGGTACGCCACTATCGATATCGCCAATGCATTTTTCTCCATTCCTCTGGCAGCAGAGTGCAGGCCTCAGTTCGCTTTCACATGGAGGGGAGTGCAGTACACCTGGAATCGACTGCCCCAGGGGTGGAAGCACAGTCCTACTATCTGCCATGGACTGATCCAGACTACACTAGAAAAAGGTGAGGCTCCAGAACATTTACAATATATTGATGATATCATTGTGTGGGGGAACACAGCAGCAGAAGTGTTCAAGAAAGGAGAGAGAATCATCCAAATCCTCCTGGAAGCCGGCTTCGCCATCAAGAAGAGTAAAGTTAAGGGACCTGCTCGAGAGATCCAGTTCCTGGGAGTGAAGTGGCAAGATGGACGGCGTCAGATTCCTACTGATGTCATCAACAAAATCACAGCTATGTCCCCACCAACCAACAAGAAGGAGACACAAGCTTTCTTAGGCGCCATAGGTTTTTGGAGGATGCACATTCCTGAGTACAGTCAGATTGTGAGCCCTCTTTACCTGGTCACCCGCAAGAAGAACGATTTCCATTGGGGCCCTGAGCAGCAACAAGCTTTTGCCCAGATAAAGCAGGAAATTGCTCATGCAGTAGCCCTTGGCCCAGTCAGGACGGGACCAGATGTGAAGAACGTGCTCTACTCTGCAGCCGGGAACCATGGTCTGTCCTGGAGCCTGTGGCAGAAGGTGCCTGGTGAGACTCGAGGCCGACCATTAGGATTTTGGAGTCGGAGCTACAGAGGGTCTGAAGCTAACTACACCCCAACAGAGAAGGAGATCTTGGCTGCCTACGAAGGGGTCCAAGCAGCCTCAGAGGTGGTTGGCACAGAAGCACAACTCCTTCTGGCACCCCGACTACCAGTGCTGGGGTGGATGTTCAGAGGAAAGGTTCCCTCAACCCACCATGCCACCAGTGCTACATGGAGCAAGTGGATTGCCCTCATTACACAGCGCACCCGGATTGGAAAACTGAATCGCCCTGGGATTTTGGAAGTAATTACAAATTGGCCTGAAGGTGAAAGTTTTGGTGTCACAGATGAGGAACAAGAACCAGTGACACGGGCTGAAGAAGCTCCACCATATAACCAACTGCCAGCAGAGGAAACACGCTATGCTCTATTCACCGACGGTTCCTGTCGCATTGTGGGGATGAATCGGAGGTGGAAAGCAGCCGTATGGAGCCCCACGCGACGGGTAGCAGAGGCCACTGAAGGAGAGGGTGGATCCAGTCAACTTGTGTCGGCGAAGGGAGACACGGACACCAATTAGGTCATCTGCAAAGTCTCGTTTATTGATAATTAGAGTGGCGATTAAATACAGTGCTTAATTAGCTCATGCATATTGCAAAAGCTAAGCTCATCATTGGTTGCCTTGCCATATGCGTCACTATGCTGATCGGCTAAGTTTGTAGCTACACTTTTGCAATTTCATGGCTAGCAGAGTTCTTCTAGTTCTTCTTTTACAGTCTGTCTTTGTTCATCTTATCACAAGTCTACGTGCTTTCCCTCTTGCTATGCCCTTGAGGCTGAGGCCTGCTTTGTCAGCCTGACTAAATTGATCTGACTATGGCCTCTCTCTTCTAGCCATTCTTGCACCAGGCTCTCTACACTTCCCCCGTTTTCTTTTTGAGCGAGAAGATTAGTATGCCAAGCCTTGCTAACAGTTTTTTGGATGAAATTCTGTAAGCAAGTTATCAAGCAAGGAAGCAATAGAGCTAAGCATAAGAATACGCCTAAGATTATGATAGCATACTTAATGATGGTCCGAATCCATCCTCCAAGGCCTAGGCTTTTTAGCCATTCATCAATGTCCCAACCATCTTGCTCCTTTAGGTCATGTAGTTTGTTTTGTATGTCTCGTATCTTTTTGTGAATGGATTTAGAGTGGTCAGACAAATTCATGCAGCACATTCCCTCAAATTCCTCACAACCGTGTCCCTGCGCTAGAAGTAGAAAATCGATGGCTGCTCTGTTTTGCAGTACTGCATGGTTAACACTTGAGACATCCCTGGCCATCATGTCTAACACCTGAGAGGTGGTGTTAAATTCATCTTTTGCCCAGCACCCTAACTGTTCAGCTAGGGCCATAGCTTTCCTGGCTGCTGCGTGAGGGAGGAGTACAGCAGTTGCTACCTGTCTAAAGTCACTCCAAAAGTGTGGTTGCCCTATGCCGGTGCAGTCAAGATCGTGTAAACTGCGTTTTGTTCTATTTGCATTGCTTGCAAGTTGCATGAGAGTAGTTACATTGGGGTGAAACATGGCTAGTTTCCCTAGATAGCAGGGTCCCCCTTGTGGCCTCACTGGAATACCATTCCAGGCACGATTCCCACAAATTAAAAATATTCCTGGGGGTAGTGCTCTTGCCTTTGTGATGTACCTACCGTTACATTTGGAGTAAAGTTGAGTATGAATTGTTGGTAGATTACTAAGAGCTGAATCAAGGGTTGCAAAGTTTTTGTCTTTTAAGGGCATAAAGCTAAACCATTCTCCTGCGTTTCTTCCCATTGATGCGTTAGTGTTTCCGAAGAGGTCAATTTCTTCCGGAGGGGAGGCTAAGGTTTTGCCTAAAGCTAGGACAAATTCACATTGCCAGCATCCATCGTGTTGTGAGGGATTACTACTAGGGAAAGTACAACCCTGTAACAAATCGTCATCCCTTTTTGTAGGTAGGTTGCTATTATTAAGATACCCTGCAAACTCTTTTGGTTTCCAAACTGGCAATCCTACAAGACAAGTTTTGAAAGGATTCTGCGCTCCCCCCAAGCTCAAGCAGATTGATTCTTGCTTTGTTATGTTAGCAAATGTTACCCATACATTTTCTTTAGGTGTGTGCTCCATTGGAAAAGCATTTGTGCAAGCAAAGTTAGTAAGCGTAAGCAATATGATGAGTATCATTTTTGCTGCTTACGTGACTTCTTCCTCTTGTACTTTGGATTGTCTGCTGATATGTGCCACTGCTTTACCTTTTCTATGCACTGGTCTAATACTTCTTCAGGGTCGGTACCTGGCTTAACTGGTCCTACCCGAGGGAAAGGTAGATATGGCACTTTAGTCATGCATCGAGTAGCAACAATGCAAGATTTTGCAGTGATTTTCTGCCTCCAGAGCCAATTAGTTATTTCCCACCGGGCCCAAGCTAACATAAGTTGTTCTGGTGCTTCATATACACTCGGGACCTGTACAAACGGTACTCCTGCTTCCCCTTCTAATGCTGCACCCCAGCTTGAGCGTCTTTGGTCTTCCCTTTGACACTCTTGGCACCACAATTTATATACTGCTCTTTGTCTTACCCATGAGCAGTCCCCACAGCCCCCACACTTTAAAGCCACCCAAGCTTCACACCACGCCTTCCCACACGCGCAACAAGGGCGACCGTTAAGGCGTTGTTCTTCCAGGTAGGCGTGATACTCGATCCACTCCACCCAGTTCGGTGGCGGCCGTTGTAGTGCCTTGCGGACAGCGCGTTTATATGGTGCTAGTTTTTGTAAATAGGGCCGTAAGGTCACCGTCAACTTCTGTTGTATCCGCTCTCGGTCGTCTGGAGCTAATGGTGTCCTCAGGAATCTTTCCACCAACTCGCTCATTTAGGATGGGTTTCACCCACCTAGCAGGGACCCAAACTGTTCCTGTGGGAGTAGAAACACAAACATAACCTCTGCCCCAGTATATTACCTCAGCGGGGCCATTCCATATCCCTGTCTTTGGATCCCGGTAGTTTACCCACGCTTTTGTGCTTTCTTCCTTGTTACCTTCCCTTTTCCCTCTATGCCTAATTGCAGGCGGCTCTGACTCTTCCCCAAACACGCACAAAAAATTCATGACATAAAGAACCTTAGCTAACCTTTCTTGTGGATCATCTATGGATTTGTGCTTGAGTAGGTACTGTTTGAGTGTCCCATTGGCTCTTTCTACTATGGCTTGTCCTGTGGGTGAGTGTGGTATACCTGTGATGTGTTTAATTCCCCAGAGTCTCATGAACTGGCTTACTTTCTTGCCGACATAGGCTGGTCCATTGTCGGTCTTTATTTCTCTAGGCATTCCCATGACTGCAAAGCAACTTGTTAGGTGCCTTATTACATGGATTGCCTTCTCTCCTGTTTGTGCTGTAGCCCAAATGTACTTGCTGTAGGTGTCTATTGTGACGTGTACGTATTTGAGCCTACCAAATTCTGCTACGTGTGTAACGTCCATTTGCCAAATTTCATTACTTTCTAGACCCCGAGGATTTACCCCACACCCAAGACCCACCCCACTGTTGTGATGACTACAGGTGGGACAGGCTCTTACTATTGCTTTAGCTTCTTGTATGCCTATTTTGAACTCACGCACTAATCCCTTAGCATTCTGGTGAAATCGTGTGTGTGACTCTCTTGCCTCAATCCCCCTATCATCTGCTACATTCATAACCAGTCTATCTGCCCTGGCATTGCCTTCACCCAAGCCTACATCCCACTTGTGGCTTCTGATGTGTATGATACAATAAGGCTTAAACCTTGCTCCTACTGCTCGCTTTAGCTGCAGTAAGAGTTCATAGAGTCTTTTGTTCTGCACCTCTTTTACAGAGGCGTCCTCAATTCTCTGTGCTACTCCTGCAACATAAAACGAGTCAGTGACCACATTCAAAGGCCCTTGCAGTTCACTGAGTGCCCACACAACAGCAAGCAATTCCAATGTTTGTAAACTGTCCTCTGGAGCAGCGTCTATTATCTGCTTTTTCCATCGAGGGCCTTCTTTCCAGGTGATGGCTGCCCTCCTCGATTTCTTTCCGGCATCCGTGAATGCTGTGATAGCACCTGCTATCGGTTGTTCCGATCGTGTTGGCTTTGATACCCAGTCCCAATTTCCTAACCACTGAAGGTGACGTGGTGTCAGCGGTCCTGTATTGACTGCTGCTCCAGCTTCCAGCAAAGCCGTTTGTAAGTCCTCAGAGTTGAGGAGGTACCAATCTAAGTCCTCCTTTTTCATGGGTAGGTGGATTGCGGTCGGGCCTGTTCCGGTGATTTCCAGGATCCTTACCCGACCCTTACGAATCAAGGTAGCTACTTGTTCGATTTTTGTACTGATTGTCCTTTTTGCTTGTAAAGGTGGGGTTATCCACTCTAGTACCTGTATCTCCCCCGTTTTCTTTTGTGTTTGTGTAAGTGCTCCAAGTAGATGATCAGGAGTATTCCAAATGGTGAGGTCTATAGGTAATGATACATTCCGGCGGGAGACAAATCCTTCATTGACGCAGCGAATAATGCTATTGAGAGCGTCTTTTTGTTGTGGTGTCATGGTTACAGGTGTGGTTGGATCGGTCCCCTTGAGCAGTGGCCTGAGGGATTCTAGCAGAGAGTTGGGTATCCCAACAATTGGTTTGAGCCACTGTAGATCTCCTAGTAAGCGTTGTGCTTCATTTAGATTGGTGATTTTTGTTGCAATTTGAAGTTTTTGCGGCCGTACGATTTGATTTGTAATAGTCCATCCCAAGTACTTCCATGGTGTAGATTGCTGTATCTTTTCTGGAGCTATCATGAGAGATGCTTTTGCTAAGGTGTTTCGAATTTCCTGCATTTGAATATCTGTAAATGCTATTTTCTGGGCGAATAGGATGTCATCCATGTAGTGGTAAATAATTGTGTCGGGCCATTTTAGTCTTAGGGGTTGCAAAGCCGCATCAACATATAATTGGCACAAAGTAGGCGAGTTTTTCATACCTTGTGGGAGAACAGTCCATTCATATCTTTTGTCAGGTTCCCCCCTGTTAATTGCCGGTAGGGTAAATGCAAATCTTTTTGTATCTTGGGGGTGTAAGGCTATAGTAAAAAAGCAGTCCTTTAAATCGATAATTAAAAGAGGCCAATGTTGTGGGAGCATGGCTGGATTGGGAAGTCCCGGTTGTAATGCTCCCATTGCTTCCATTTGATCATTTACTGCTCTTAAATCATGTAGAAGACGATATTTTCCTGATTTCTTTTTAATCACAAAGATTGGCGTGTTCCATGGGCTTGTGGAAAGTTTTAAATGTCCTTGTTGAAATTGTTCTTTCACGAGTTGATGTGCTTGTATTAGACTTTCCCTTTTTAGAGGCCATTGCTTAACCATTACTGGTTCATTGGTAGTCCAGGTGATTGGGATCGGGAAAGTCCAAGCAATGGCAATTACCCCAAAGGGTGCTCGTTGGATAGAACGACCCCAAGTTGAGCTAGAATGTCTCTTCCAATTAGACAATGTACCATGGGCGGTAATGCAACTACTGATAACACAGTTACCAAGTCCTGCCCATCTATAGTAACCCTTATTGGGGGCGTTTTCTTTGCGAGGGTGAACCCTCCGACGCCCGTCACGGTATCCGTGGTTTGTAATGATGGCCAATCACAGGGCCATTTTTCTGGAGAAACAATGCTGGTATCTGCTCCAGTGTCTAAAAGTCCCATCATTTTTATTGTACGTCCTGCATAGGTGAACCTCACCTCCTTTTTGGGTCTAGTGTTGAGATCCATTGTGAGTAGAGCAACACCAGAGGATCCAAAACTTTGGTCCCTGCGCGGGGTTTGTGTTTGTGGTTGAACACCCCGGCTCAACTGTGGAAGTGGAATAAATTGAGCAATACGTTGATTTGCCTCAATTGTTAGAGGAGGAAAAGGAGTATAGACTATTATTTGTATTTCCCCAGTGTAGTCTGCATCGATGACACCTGGTAGTACAAACAGTCCTAAAATGGAGCTCGATGAGCGTCCCACTATTAGTCCTCCAAAGGCTTGTCCTTTAATAGTCACCGGGCTTTGTACTCCAGTTGGGACTTTAGCGGGGCGTGTTGTTAACAATGATGTTTTTACTGCGGCTGCCAAGTCAAGTCCCAGGCTCCCTGTTGTGGCTGGTTGCAGACAGGAGATGGCGCTGATGCTACGGCGGCTACTTGTGTCTGGGCGCGGCTGCCGGGCGCGCTCCGCCTGGAGTTTCCCGATTGGCGGCGACAAGCTGACGTGTTGTGGGTGTTGTTCTGGCAGTTCTGGCACCACACTCCTGAGGCTCGGCAGTCTCGTCGAAAATGGCCTCCGTTTCCGCATCTAAAGCATCGCGTTGAAGGAAGTCGGCGGTTGTTCGCTGTGGCCGGTGCTGCTGTGGAAGCACGGAGCGGGGCAAGAGCAGCTAATACCTGTGACTGTGTGGATTCAGCTTGTTTTTGCAGCCCTAAGCCTATTTCTTTTAGTGCATTAATTAAGAAAACCTGCGACCCTGATGGCTGCAGCGCCATTCTTTCTAATGCCTCTTCTATCGTCCAATTAGCTCCTAAAGTTGACAATACCCTCTTTGTTGCCTCATTGCTATTTTGTAACGCACATTGCTTTAACATCGCCCCTCTCATATACTCTGGAACTCCTGCCCTATCGATAGCAGCGGTAGCCTTATCTACAAAGTCCCCAAAGGATTCCTCCCTTCCTTGTTTTATTCCCATATACATGGGTATACCTGAGCTATCTTTTACCTGATCAATAGCAGTTCTTACGATACGCATGGCTTCTCTAACCCTGTCGGCCCCCGGGAGTAACTGAGTTTCCGACCTGCGAAATGCGCCCACTCCCATTAACTCATCTGCTGTGATCCCGGCTAACGGATCACCCTGACCCCTTTGTACTGCAACTGCCTCGGCAACAAGAGTTTGCCAGTGAGCATTAAATAGCATTTGCTGATGTGGTGTGAAAATCAATTTTGCTATGCTTTTTAGATCATTTGGCAGTAACAAATATGTGTCAAATAGATAGTCTAGCATTTGCTTGGCTGGCTCGCTGCGAAACCCGAACTGACTCACTGTCTGTCGTAACTGTGCTAGCAACTTCCAATCAAGTGGTTCATACTCTCCCACTTGTACAGCTTGTCCTTGTTGGTTTACTCCCTGTGTGTATGTTACAGGAAAGGTCCAGACTTTGACTGCGCTCACAGCGGCGTCATCTCCAGTCTCCAGGCCGTGTCTAGCTAGCATATTCCACGCCTCCCTCCTCTGCCTTGCCACTTCCCCCCGCAGGTCGCTTTCCGCCCTAGGGACAGGATTTGGCTCACTGGCAGGTTTAGGGGTGCTAGATTCAGGCCGGCAAGGGGATTCTACGCCGCAAGGTTGGGATATTTCGTTCTCTGCAATTACCTCCTCTGCTTTAGCAGCATTATTCCCCAGTTCTTCTGAGGGGGGTGCAGAGGGCCAAGTGCAACTAGCCCCATCGGCCATTCCTGCCGTGTCTCTAAGAATAGGTATTTCAACCCTTCTTGTGCTTGGTGCAAGGGGCTCATTATTACCATACTGAGCATTTCTTTTATATGCCTCTACTGCCTGCTGTGCCGCCCTTTTCTCTGCCTGTTGCTTTAAGAGCGCGTTATGAACTACTTGCCAGATTTTTCCTAACTTTTTTGCCGTTTTATCATCTCCTAATACTGCCTCCCACAGTACATCCCCTAACTTACGCCACTCATTTAACTCATGCACACTATGAGGGTTAGTGAATAAGCCTTTAGCAGAACCCCAGGCTAACAACCCCGGTATGTCCTTCCTGGGATTAATCTCTTTTAGCCCTAACTTATCTATATGTGCTATAAATAAATCATATGCTGCTTGCCTGTCCATTTTTTACCGTCGGCGCCGTTGCAACTCTCCGGCTTCGGCAGCACGTATGGCCCAGGACCACCTCTGTAGCTCCTGAGGGTGTCTTTCCTACGTCGTTTGACACCGACCCGGTTGCAGCAGGCCCCAAACTCAACTTCACCGACCGTGGCGCGTTCTCCCCCGTTTTCTTTTTTAGCGACGGAGGGACAGCGTCGGGGTCACCATTTGTCGGCGAAGGGAGACACGGACACCAATTAGGTCATCTGCAAAGTCTCGTTTATTGATAATTAGAGTGGCGATTAAATACAGTGCTTAATTAGCTCATGCATATTGCAAAAGCTAAGCTCATCATTGGTTGCCTTGCCATATGCGTCACTATGCTGATCGGCTAAGTTTGTAGCTACACTTTTGCAATTTCATGGCTAGCAGAGTTCTTCTAGTTCTTCTTTTACAGTCTGTCTTTGTTCATCTTATCACAAGTCTACGTGCTTTCCCTCTTGCTATGCCCTTGAGGCTGAGGCCTGCTTTGTCAGCCTGACTAAATTGATCTGACTATGGCCTCTCTCTTCTAGCCATTCTTGCACCAGGCTCTCTACAAACTTGCTGAACTCAAAGCGGTTCAACTGGCCTTAGACATTGCTGAAAGAGAGAAGTGGCCAAAGCTTTACCTTTATACCGATTCATGGATGGTAGCCAATGCTCTGTGGGGATGGTTGGAGAGATGGAAAGAGGCTAACTGGCAGCGTAGAGGAAAACCAATTTGGGCTGCCGAAGAGTGGAAAGATATCGCTACCCGGTTAGAGAAATTACCTGTGAAGGTTCGCCATGTAGATGCCCATGTTCCCAGAAGTAGGGCTAATGAAGAGCAGAAAAACAATCAGCAGGTAGATCAGGCTGCAAAGATAGGGGTGTCGAAGATAGACCTTGATTGGGAACACAAGGGAGAGTTGTTCCTGGCTCGATGGGCCCATGATGCCTCAGGTCATCAGGGCAGAGATGCCACATATAAGTGGGCACGAGACCGAGGGGTGGATCTAACCATGGACAGTATTTCTCAAGTTATCCATGACTGTGAGACGTGCGCTGCCATCAAGCAAGCCAAGCGGGTGAAGCCCCTCTGGTATGGGGGGCGGTGGTCCAAGTACAAGTATGGAGAGGCCTGGCAGATTGACTACATCACACTGCCCCAGACACACCAAGGCAAGCGCTATGTACTGACCATGGTGGAAGCCACCACTGGATGGTTGGAGACCTACCCTGTGTCTCACGCTACAGCCCGTAACACCATCCTGGGCCTGGAAAAGCAGGTCCTTTGGAGGCATGGCACCCCTGAGAGGATTGAGTCAGACAATGGGACTCATTTCAAGAATAGCCTTATCAACACTTGGGCTAGGGAACATGGCATTGAGTGGGTGTACCATATCCCCTACCATGCACCAGCTGCAGGGAAGGTGGAAAGGTACAATGGACTGTTAAAAACCACCTTGAGAGCATTGGGTGGGGGATCATTCAAAAACTGGGAGCAGCATTTAGCAAAGGCCACTTGGTTAGTTAACACCCGGGGTTCCACCAACCGAGCGGGCCCTGCCCAGTCTGAGTCCCTGAATATAGTAGATGGAGACAAAGTCCCAGTGGCACATATCAGAGGTTTGTTAGGGAAGGCAGTTTGGATCAATTCTGCCCCGAGTACAGACAAACCCATTCGTGGGATTGTCTTTGCTCAAGGACCAGGTTGTACATGGTGGGTAATGCAGAGAGATGGAACAACACGATGTGTGCCTCAGGGAGATCTGATTGTGGGGTGAGGCAGCATGAGACAGAAGGAAATATGTAAGTGTCAAAGGTCTGAGCAAGTGAGATAGAAGGAAATGTGTAAGTGTCGAAGGTTTGAGCAAGTGAGATGGAAGAAAATGTGTCCGAATAAGTGAAAGATGGAAATTTCTACTTGCTGAAGTTATTACATGCTGTTTAGTATGTTCACGATATGGAGATAAGGGGTGGAATGTCCTAGGGTGATGTTATGGTGTTTCTATCTCCAATCGTGTGTCCTGATTATGTTTGGTATTATGTCCTGTGCTTCCAGGACTGAGTCTGAGAGTGAAGCTTTGTTTTGTCTTGTTATCAGCCGGCTCACCTCCCCCATGGTCTATGTTTAGGAGAGGTTTTAGCTCGGCTTGCTTGCTTGCCTGCTTGCTTGCTTGCTTGCTTGCCTGCTTGCTTGCCTGCTTGCTCGCTTCTGCCTTTTTCTTTCCTTCGCTTTGCCCTTGCTTTCTGCTTATTAGTTAGTTCAGCTAGGCAGTCCAACTTTTTCCCTGGACTGTTTTCTCTTCCACCCCGTCCCCTCCCTCTCCTGGATACCATCTGAACGGACGGGGACCTGGGAACCCCAAGAAACACCGGGAGTCTACACTTTGTCACCTGCAGCAGTCATCCCCAGCGCCAGAGACTGATAACTGCGCGACCACTCGCCAGAGAGACTGAACTTGTCATCCCTTCAGAACGGTGAAAGAGTTTTTTGTCAGCTGGTGTTGTTTTTTTTTCCCTGTGCTGGGGAGTGTCTTGCTTGTTAAATAAACAGGTTTTTTCTCCCACTCTTCTCCAAGGAAATTCTTCCCGAACCCGGTGGGGGGGGGGGGGGGGGAGGAGTCGTGGGGTTTGCTGTCTGGGGGCTCCTCCTGGAGGTTTTCCCCCAAATTTGGCCGAAACCAGGACACTTGGGCAATCCTTCATCTACTCGAGTGCACTGGCCACCAGGCAATCGGAGCTTTTATCACTCACACTGATGATGTATTCATTAGTTAACCCCACCTGGAATTTATTTGCCATAATTGCACCCCTTCTCACAAGTCCTTCTATGGTTCTTTGGAGTGTGTCTTCAACATGCACTGTCCTTTTTAGGTGACTGCTCTTTGATCCCCGCTTTTGAGGAAGGGCAATATTATTGTTGTGTATAACTTCTGCTTTTGTCAGCCTTGCAGAGCTGAGCTGACATTCTCCTTGCGTTTTGTGCACGCTCCGTTTGCCTCGGCTACATCCTTTGTGCGTTTCTCCAAGACTGTGCTCTTCTGTTCTCTGCCCTTGGTAAGTGTAAATGTTGTTCTGTTCTCCTGTCCTTGTCACAGTGCTCGCCCCACGAGGCGTGTCTGCAAGCCCCTCCAACCCATGGACTTGGGATGGGCAAGTGTTCCTGAGGGAACAGGGATGGGACAGCTGGGCTGGACTGGCCCAAGGGATGTTCCATTCCATGTCACACCACGATCAGCAATCAACTGGGAGAAGCAGGGGCATGGGGGATGGGGGGGGGGGGGGGGGGGGGGGGTGTGTCACCATCTGCCAACACAGGCCGAGGATTGTTCGATCTCAGAGGTGCAAACAGGTAAATAGCGGGGGACAAATCAGTTTATTCAACAACAGCAATGCATTTTTATTGAATGCCAAACAATTCAGTTGCGCTAGAGGGGAGAGATATAGGAAACGGAGTATAGAGAGAGAAAAGGAGGGGAAGGGGGAAGTAGCTACCAACAGACGAGACCAAGGTCATGGTGGGCCAGCCAATGGAAGGGTGGTCATCCGTGGGGAGTACTCAGGGTCTTCTCCAGAGGATCGCTCTTTTGTAGTCCTTTTCCAAAGCGAGTGGCTTGTGGCCAAGAGGCGGGGAGATTTATGGAGCATTGTGTGGTGCTCCAAGAGACAGGTGCGGTCGTGCAGTACATGCAGGCTTCAGCTGGTACCATGACAGCACAGTCCAGTGAGCACAACACACCTGCAAAGAGTCCCTTGGCAAGCACCCACCTCAAGCAGGCCAGAAAACCATTGTCCAGAGTCAACCTGGGCGGGGGTCCTTGAGGTCTTCTTGAGAGGGTCATGAGGCAAAAATGAGGGAAACTTCACACCGACCCTTAGAGTGGTAGATGAGAGGCAGCCCTCAGGAAACGGTGGCCACCCAGAGCTGTTACTCCTAGCAGATTTTGGCTGGGAGCAAGCCTTGTATGTAGTGCTTTTTCAGGGGGAATATCAGTTTCAGCCGTGGGAACCTGCAAAAGGGGCTGGTACTTTTCCATAGGAAGGAAAGCACAGAGCCTTAGTGCTCCAGGAGCTGATGAGAGGCAGTCCTCAACATTCCAGGATCAGCCAGTCTTGCCAGGTGGCCCCCGGGGAGGCCCAGCCAGCCAGACCTGTTCCATGTTGCCTTGGTTCCATGGGGCCTCACAGTGTCACAATGTTCTCCTTGATTCCAGGAGTCCCTGTAGTGTCCCGATATTCTCCTTGTCACAATATTCTCCCTGCTTCTGTAGTGTAAACAATGGCCCCTTGCTTCCCTAAGGTCCTGCAGAGTCACCACGGCCCCTGGGCTCCATGTGGCCCTGCTGTGTAACAAAGGCTCCTTGGTTCTCTGGGCCGCACAGCTTCGTCACTGACCCTTGGTTCCATTGGGGTCCTGAGTCTCACAAAGGTGCCCCTGATTGCATGAGGCACCAGAGTGTCAAAATGGTCTCTTTGGTTCCATGAGGTTCCGCAGTGTCCCCATGGTCGCTGTCAGAGGCTGGATGACATCAATGTCCCCAGACCCGTCGGGATGCTCGGAATGCCCGAGTGGGGCCGGGGCTGGGACAGACCTTGGAATGAGGTGGGACAGAACCCCGTCCCCAGCCATGGCCTGGCAGATCTGCCAATCACACAGCAGGGGCAGAGCAAACCCAGCTGTGACTGCCTGAGCCGTCAATCAATCACACAGCAGGGGCAGCGCCCAGCCAGCTCTGATTGGCTGAGCCGTCAATCAATCACACAGCAGGGGCAGCGCCCAGCCAGCTCTGATTGGTTGAGCCGTCAATCAATCACACAGCAGGGTCACCGCCCAGCCAGCTCTGATTGGCTGAGCCGTCAATCAAGCACACAGCAGGGGCAGC
Source organism: Sturnus vulgaris (assembly GCF_052056855.1). NCBI lineage: Eukaryota > Metazoa > Chordata > Aves > Passeriformes > Sturnidae > Sturnus > Sturnus vulgaris. Next base: position 24,110 of record NW_028276250.1, read on the forward strand.
GCCCACCCAGCTCTGATTGGCTGAGCCGTCAATCAATCCCACACAAAGGCAATGAAACACAGCAGTGCGTGGTAAGAAAGCAGATGTCCCTGAAAAGAGGAGAGCTTAGAAAACGCTAGGGATTTAAAAAATCGGGCATGACGTCAAGCCCTGGTCTGAATCCTGAAATCTCCTGGGTCTGTGTCTCAGCCACACTGGAAGCCTAGCAGCTGGTAGCTCTCTGCATATCTATCTGGAGATCTTCTGTCTTTCTGTCTCTTTTTTCTCTTTTAACCTTCTTATCCTCTTTTACTGGAATGTTTTTGGGTAGTTTAACATTTTTATGCCTAAAGGTTTCCATCTTACATGGGCCGAGTTAATGATGTTCCTGCTACGCTAAGTGATGCACGTTGAATTGGATGTTGTATGAAATCATTTGCCAAAGGAGCTCGGTTTTCTGTATTTTTCCAGTACACTTTTGTGTCGTTTTGACCTCTTGAGAATATCTGGCTGGGGTTTCTACTCTGCACCAAACTCGAGTAAAGGAGCCTTTGCTCACCCTCAGCATTTCAGTGTTCTGGGGTGTTACAGGCGCGCAGGCTCAGCACGGCCTCTTGTTTCCATGAGGCCCCGCTGTGTCACACTGGCCCTTGGTTCCATGAGCATCTGGAGTGTCACACAGCTTGATGACATTTGTCCTTGCTGCCTCTCCCATCCCAGTGCTCCAGGAACAGCCCCGAGCCACCTGTGAGGGACAGGCCCTGCTGGCCCAGGCCTGGGCTCAGGCCTTGGCCTTTCTGCTTCCTCCAACCAGCCCAGGCCTTGCTCAGCATTGCAGTTCCCTGCTCACAGCCTCGGGCTCCTGCAATCCTGGCCTCAAGGATCTGCTCTCACCACTCCCTGGGGAGCCTTTGGCAGTCCCTGCCCTCAGTGGGGCCAGTGATGCTCCAAGGGACTTGGAGTTTTGCTTCTGACTCCTTGAGCAGCTTCTTCAACCTTCTCTCAGTGCCTGGGGCTCCTGGACTCAGCCCCAAATCCACCGTTGGGGATCATTAAAATACAGAAAACCCTCAGGAGCTCTTTGTCTTCTTTCCAATGTCTTCCAGTCTCCAGGCCTTGTGCAGCTGCTTGGAGTCACTTTGGAGTTCTCTTAAGGAGGAAGATTTCAAGGTACAGCTCATGATTTTCAGTTTTATAAAAGGGAGTAATTTTTCTTTTTCAGTTCAAAGAAGAAGCAACTTAGGCATTCCCCAGGTGATCTTGATGCTGAATGTCTCCTTAGGAGGTGTGGGCCCACTGAAGAATGAGCCCCTTGCCAGGCTGACCCTGTTTGGACAAGCTGCTCCCCAAGCCCAGCCTGGGGACATGTCTGACATGGCCCAGCTGGGACTGACATGCCTGGCCCTGCACCAGAAGCCCTTCCCCCTGAACTCTGCAGCTGGCTGTCCCTGCCCACTGCACCATGTCCCACGTGCTCTCCTCAGGGCTCTGCCTGCATCCAGGCCCAGGACAAGTATCCCTGTTTGTGAGGAAAGAAGGGAAAAGCCTGAGCAGGTTTTCCTAAACGACAAACCCCCACTGTAGAAGCACATGCTGAGTACAGGCTGCCTGGAACCTGGAATGATGACACCTTTCTACTAGGGACAGTGGGACCAGAAATGATGTCTGGATGCAGAATTCTCGGAGTCTTGCAGCTGAATTCTCTGTCCTTGTCCTTTCCCTGCATCTCTTTTGCAGATGGAAGCTGCTGGTGCCTTTCTCAGCTGTGACCTGTCTTTTGAATGCAGACAGATGTTCCCAGGTGTGTTAAGCAGGTGCTGCTCAATGTTTATGCAAAGCTTTGGTGTGCTCATGGAACCAAGGGGACCCTTGTGACACAGCGGGGGCTGATGGAACCAAGGAGACAGTTGTGACAGTTCAGAGCCTCACAGAAACAAGGCTCCATTGTGACACTGAAGGCAATTACGGAATCCACATCACTGTGACACAGCCAGGCCACATGGAACCAATGGTCCCTGATGACAATGCAGGTCCAAGGAGACCATGGTGACACTATGGGACCGCATGGATCCAAGGGGCCACTGTGACACTGAAGAACTTCATGGAAGCCAGGGTGCAGTGTGACACAGCGGTGCCTGATTGGAACAAAGGAACCACTGTTGACAGCCCAGAAACTCCTGGAACCAAGGGGCTGGGGTGACACAGCAGGGCCACATGGAACCAAGGAGACCTGTGACATTTAGGAACCTCATGGAACCAAGAGTCCACTATGACACTGCAGAAACAAGGAGACCATTGGGACGTTGTGGAAGCTCACAGAACCAAGCAGCCCTCGAGACACTCCAGGGCCTCGTTGAAGCAGGGAGACCACTGTGACAGTCCAGAACCTCATGGAGCTAAGGCTCTCTTGTGACACAGCAGGCTCCCATGCAACCAATTGTCCATTGTGACAATGCAGATCCCAGGAGACCATGGTTACACTACGGAAGCTCATGGAACCAAGGGTCCATTGTGACAAAGCAAGGCCTTGTGGAACCAAGGAGAGCATTGTGACGTAATGGAACCTCGTGGAACCAAGGGTCCGTTGTTAGAGTCCAGAACCAAGGACACCATTGTGACAGTCCAGAACCTCATGGGACCAAGATTCCCTTGTTACACAGTGGCACTTGATGGAACCAAGGAGCCACTGTAGCACAGCAAAGCTGCATGAAACCTATGGTCCGTAGCGATACTGCGGATCCAGGGAAACCATGGCGATACCACGGAACCTCATGGAACCAAGGGTCCAGTGTGACCCAGCAGAACCTCTTGGAATCAAGGCACCCATGTTACACTATGGAACCTCATGGAGCCAAGGGTCCGGTGTGCCGTTGCGGGGCCTCACTGGAGCAAAGGACATGGTTGATGGGACAGAAGCTCATGGAAACGATGGGATATTGGGACATTGCAGAGCCTCATGGAACCAAGGAGACCACTGTGACACTGAGGAAGAATTATGGAAGCAAGCAGCCACTGTAGAACCAAGGAGAGCACTGTTGACAGTACAAAACCTCCTGGAACTGAGAGGCCATTGTTCTACAGCGAGGCCTCGGGGAACCAAGGGGCCATGGTGACACTGTGGGGCCTCATGAACCAAGTAGTCGTTGTGACACAGCGGGGCTGCTTGTAACCAATTGTCCATCGTGATACTGCAGATGCAAGAGACCGTGCTGACACTATGGCAGTTCATGGAACCGAGAGGCTGTTGTGACACACCAAGGCCTCGTGGCACCAAGGAGAGAGCATTGTGGCAGTGCAGAACTAAGGAGGCCATTTTGACAGTACAGACCCAAATGGAACCAAGGGTCCACTGTTATCCAGCAGGGCCTCGTGGAACCAAGGGGCCCTCGTGAAAGTGTGCAAGGGGCATAATGGAGTCAGGGACACCACTGATACTGAAATCTGCTGGATAGCAACTTTTGAACACAGTTTTGAGGATTTGAGAGCAGGTATTCTTTATTACACCATGGTGGTCACTTGGGCAATCCTTCATCTACTCGAGTGCACTGGCCACCAGGCAATCGGAGCTTTTATCACTCACACTGATGATGTATTCATTAGTTAACCCCACCTGGAATTTATTTGCCATAATTGCACCCCTTCTCACAAGTCCTTCTATGGTTCTTTGGAGTGTGTCTTCAACATGCACTGTCCTTTTTAGGTGACTGCTCTTTGATCCCCGCTTTTGAGGAAGGGCAATATTATTGTTGTGTATAACTTCTGCTTTTGTCAGCCTTGCAGAGCTGAGCTGACATTCTCCTTGCGTTTTGTGCACGCTCCGTTTGCCTCGGCTACATCCTTTGTGCGTTTCTCCAAGACTGTGCTCTTCTGTTCTCTGCCCTTGGTAAGTGTAAATGTTGTTCTGTTCTCCTGTCCTTGTCACAGTGCTCGCCCCACGAGGCGTGTCTGCAAGCCCCTCCAACCCATGGACTTGGGATGGGCAAGTGTTCCTGAGGGAACAGGGATGGGACAGCTGGGCTGGACTGGCCCAAGGGATGTTCCATTCCATGTCACACCACGATCAGCAATCAACTGGGAGAAGCAGGGGCATGGGGGATGGGGGGGTGGGGGTGTGTCACCATCTGCCAACACAGGCCGAGGATTGTTCGATCTCAGAGGTGCAAACAGGTAAATAGCGGGGGACAAATCAGTTTATTCAACAACAGCAATGCATTTTTATTGAATGCCAAACAATTCAGTTGCGCTAGAGGGGAGAGATATAGGAAACGGAGTATAGAGAGAGAAAAGGAGGGGAAGGGGGAAGTAGCTACCAACAGACGAGACCAAGGTCATGGTGGGCCAGCCAATGGAAGGGTGGTCATCCGTGGGGAGTACTCAGGGTCTTCTCCAGAGGATCGCTCTTTTGTAGTCCTTTTCCAAAGCGAGTGGCTTGTGGCCAAGAGGCGGGGAGATTTATGGAGCATTGTGTGGTGCTCCAAGAGACAGGTGCGGTCGTGCAGTACATGCAGGCTTCAGCTGGTACCATGACAGCACAGTCCAGTGAGCACAACACACCTGCAAAGAGTCCCTTGGCAAGCACCCACCTCAAGCAGGCCAGAAAACCATTGTCCAGAGTCAACCTGGGCGGGGGTCCTTGAGGTCTTCTTGAGAGGGTCATGAGGCAAAAATGAGGGAAACTTCACACCGACCCTTAGAGTGGTAGATGAGAGGCAGCCCTCAGGAAACGGTGGCCACCCAGAGCTGTTACTCCTAGCAGATTTTGGCTGGGAGCAAGCCTTGTATGTAGTGCTTTTTCAGGGGGAATATCAGTTTCAGCCGTGGGAACCTGCAAAAGGGGCTGGTACTTTTCCATAGGAAGGAAAGCACAGAGCCTTAGTGCTCCAGGAGCTGATGAGAGGCAGTCCTCAACATTCCAGGATCAGCCAGTCTTGCCAGGTGGCCCCCCGGGGAGGCCCAGCCAGCCAGACCTGTTCCATGTTGCCTTGGTTCCATGGGGCCTCACAGTGTCACAATGTTCTCCTTGATTCCAGGAGTCCCTGTAGTGTCCCGATATTCTCCTTGTCACAATATTCTCCCTGCTTCTGTAGTGTAAACAATGGCCCCTTGCTTCCCTAAGGTCCTGCAGAGTCACCACGGCCCCTGGGCTCCATGTGGCCCTGCTGTGTAACAAAGGCTCCTTGTTCTCTGGCCGCACAGCTTCGTCACTGACCCTTGGTTCCATTGGGGTCCTGAGTCTCACAAAGGTGCCCCTGATTGCATGAGGCACCAGAGTGTCAAAATGGTCTCTTTGGTTCCATGAGGTTCCGCAGTGTCCCCATGGTCGCTGTCAGAGGCTGGATGACATCAATGTCCCCAGACCCGTCGGGATGCTCGGAATGGCCGAGTGGGGCCGGGGCTGGGACAGACCTTGGAATGAGGTGGGACAGAACCCCGTCCCCAGCCATGGCCTGGCAGATCTGCCAATCACACAGCAGGGGCAGAGCAAACCCAGCTGTGACTGCCTGAGCCGTCAATCAATCACACAGCAGGGGCAGCGCCCAGCCAGCTCTGATTGGCTGAGCCGTCAATCAATCACACAGCAGGGGCAGCGCCCAGCCAGCTCTGATTGGTTGAGCCGTCAATCAATCACACAGCAGGGTCACCGCCCAGCCAGCTCTGATTGGCTGAGCCGTCAATCAAGCACACAGCAGGGGCAGCGCCCACCCAGCTCTGATTGGCTGAGCCGTCAATCAATCCCACACAAAGGCAATGAAACACAGCAGTGCGTGGTAAGAAAGCAGATGTCCCTGAAAAGAGGAGAGCTTAGAAAACGCTAGGGATTTAAAAAATCGGGCATGACGTCAAGCCCTGGTCTGAATCCTGAAATCTCCTGGGTCTGTGTCTCAGCCACACTGGAAGCCTAGCAGCTGGTAGCTCTCTGCATATCTATCTGGAGATCTTCTGTCTTTCTGTCTCTTTTTTCTCTTTTAACCTTCTTATCCTCTTTTACTGGAATGTTTTTGGGTAGTTTAACATTTTTATGCCTAAAGGTTTCCATCTTACATGGGCCGAGTTAATGATGTTCCTGCTACGCTAAGTGATGCACGTTGAATTGGATGTTGTATGAAATCATTTGCCAAAGGAGCTCGGTTTTCTGTATTTTTCCAGTACACTTTTGTGTCGTTTTGACCTCTTGAGAATATCTGGCTGGGGTTTCTACTCTGCACCAAACTCGAGTAAAGGAGCCTTTGCTCACCCTCAGCATTTCAGTGTTCTGGGGTGTTACAGGCGCGCAGGCTCAGCACGGCCTCTTGTTTCCATGAGGCCCCGCTGTGTCACACTGGCCCTTGGTTCCATGAGCATCTGGAGTGTCACACAGCTTGATGACATTTGTCCTTGCTGCCTCTCCCATCCCAGTGCTCCAGGAATAGCCCCGAGCCACCTGTGAGGGACAGGCCCTGCTGGCCCAGGCCTGGGCTCAGGCCTTGGCCTTTCTGCTTCCTCCAACCAGCCCAGGCCTTGCTCAGCATTGCAGTTCCCTGCTCACAGCCTCGGGCTCCTGCAATCCTGGCCTCAAGGATCTGCTCTCACCACTCCCTGGGGAGCCTTTGGCAGTCCCTGCCCTCAGTGGGGCCAGTGATGCTCCAAGGGACTTGGAGTTTTGCTTCTGACTCCTTGAGCAGCTTCTTCAACCTTCTCTCAGTGCCTGGGGCTCCTGGACTCAGCCCCAAATCCACCGTTGGGGATCATTAAAATACAGAAAACCCTCAGGAGCTCTTTGTCTTCTTTCCAATGTCTTCCAGTCTCCAGGCCTTGTGCAGCTGCTTGGAGTCACTTTGGAGTTCTCTTAAGGAGGAAGATTTCAAGGTACAGCTCATGATTTTCAGTTTTATAAAAGGGAGTAATTTTTCTTTTTCAGTTCAAAGAAGAAGCAACTTAGGCATTCCCCAGGTGATCTTGATGCTGAATGTCTCCTTAGGAGGTGTGGGCCCACTGAAGAATGAGCCCCTTGCCAGGCTGACCCTGTTTGGACAAGCTGCTCCCCAAGCCCAGCCTGGGGACATGTCTGACATGGCCCAGCTGGGACTGACATGCCTGGCCCTGCACCAGAAGCCCTTCCCCCTGAACTCTGCAGCTGGCTGTCCCTGCCCACTGCACCATGTCCCACGTGCTCTCCTCAGGGCTCTGCCTGCATCCAGGCCCAGGACAAGTATTCCTGTTTGTGAGGAAAGAAGGGAAAAGCCTGAGCAGGTTTTCCTAAACGACAAACCCCCACTGTAGAAGCACATGCTGAGTACAGGCTGCCTGGAACCTGGAATGATGACACCTTTCTACTAGGGACAGTGGGACCAGAAATGATGTCTGGATGCAGAATTCTCGGAGTCTTGCAGCTGAATTCTCTGTCCTTGTCCTTTCCCTGCATCTCTGTTGCAGATGGAAGCTGCTGGTGCCTTTCTCAGCTGTGACCTGTCTTTTGAATGCAGACAGATGTTCCCAGGTGTGTTAAGCAGGTGCTGCTCAATGTTTATGCAAAGCTTTGGTGTGCTCATGGAACCAAGGGGACCCTTGTGACACAGCGGGGGCTGATGGAACCAAGGAGACAGTTGTGACAGTTCAGAGCCTCACAGAAACAAGGCTCCATTGTGACACTGAAGGCAATTACGGAATCCACATCACTGTGACACAGCCAGGCCACATGGAACCAATGGTCCCTGATGACAATGCAGGTCCAAGGAGACCATGGTGACACTATGGGACCGCATGGATCCAAGGGGCCACTGTGACACTGAAGAACTTCATGGAAGCCAGGGTGCAGTGTGACACAGCGGTGCCTGATTGGAACAAAGGAACCACTGCTGACAGCCCAGAAACTCCTGGAACCAAGGGGCTGTGGTGACACAGCAGGGCCACATGGAACCAAGGAGACCTGTGACATTTAGGAACCTCATGGAACCAAGAGTCCACTATGACACTGCAGAAACAAGGAGACCATTGGGACGTTGTGGAAGCTCACAGAACCAAGCAGCCCTCGAGACACTCCAGGGCCTCGTTGAAGCAGGGAGACCACTGTGACAGTCCAGAACCTCATGA
>NW_028276252.1:0-32046 GCF_052056855.1 Sturnus vulgaris
TCAACAGCGTGTTCTCAGTTCTGCGGGCAAGCACGCCCTCTTGCCTTGGCCCCGAGAGCAAAGTCCCGAGCGAGCACTCGACTCAGTGCAATGCACCCGGAAGGACGCTCTCGCTCGTCTTTCAAGGAGCGATTCCTAACAGCACAAGCAGCAGAGGCACAAACTGCATGACGAGAAGGGACAACGTAGAACACGTCTCTGTCCTGGCACATTTCCGTGTGCGATACTTCCCTCCGGGTCTTCGGGCCTTGCGAAGCTCCGTGTACTGCGAGCGCTGCTACTCGCAGCTGAGAAGGACCGTGGAGCTAGCGGCGAATTCGGAGAGCTCTTCGCTGCACTGCGCCGCTCGCAAGCGGCTTCGTTCTTCGCCTTCTGCCGTCCGGCGAGAGCTGAACTCCGGCGGTCAGTTGCAGCTCTGCCCAACAGCGTGTTCTCAGTTCTGCGGGCAAGCACGCCCTCTTGCCTTGGCCCCGGGAGCAAAGTCCCGAGCGAGCACTCGACTCAGTGCAATGCACCCGGAAGGACGCTCTCGCTCGTCTTTCAAGGAGCGATTCCTAACAGCACAAGCAGCAGAGGCACAAACTGCATGACGAGAAGGGACAACGTAGAACACGTCTCTGTCCTGGCACATTTCCGTGTGCGATACTTCCCTCCGGGTCTTCGGGCCTTGCGAAGCTCCGTGTACTGCGAGCGCTGCTACTCGCAGCTGAGAAGGACCGTGGAGCTAGCGGCGAATTCGGAGAGCTCTTCGCTGCACTGCGCCGCTCGCAAGCGGCTTCGTTCTTCGCCTTCTGCCGTCCGGCGAGAGCTGAACTCCGGCGGTCAGTTGCAGCTCTGCCCAACAGCGTGTTCTCAGTTCTGCGGGCAAGCACGCCCTCTTGCCTTGGCCCCGGGAGCAAAGTCCCGAGCGAGCACTCGACTCAGTGCAATGCACCCGGAAGGACGCTCTCGCTCGTCTTTCAAGGAGCGATTCCTAACAGCACAAGCAGCAGAGGCACAAACTGCATGACGAGAAGGGACAACGTAGAACACGTCTCTGTCCTGGCACATTTTCGTGTGCGATACTTCCCTCCGGGTCTTCGGGCCTTGCGAAGCTCCGTGTACTGCGAGCGCTGCTACTCGCAGCTGAGAAGGACCGTGGAGCTAGCGGCGAATTCGGAGAGCTCTTCGCTGCACTGCGCCGCTCGCAAGCGGCTTCGTTCTTCGCCTTCTGCCGTCCGGCGAGAGCTGAACTCCGGCGGTCAGTTGCAGCTCTGCCCAACAGCGTGTTCTCAGTTCTGCGGGCAAGCACGCCCTCTTGCCTTGGCCCCGGGAGCAAAGTCCCGAGCGAGCACTCGACTCAGTGCAATGCACCCGGAAGGACGCTCTCGCTCGTCTTTCAAGGAGCGATTCCTAACAGCACAAGCAGCAGAGGCACAAACTGCATGACGAGAAGGGACAACGTAGAACACGTCTCTGTCCTGGCACATTTTCGTGTGCGATACTTCCCTCCGGGTCTTCGGGCCTTGCGAAGCTCCGTGTACTGCGAGCGCTGCTACTCGCAGCTCAGAAGGACCGTGGAGCTAGCGGCGAATTCGGAGAGCTCTTCGCTGCACTGCGCCGCTCGCAAGCGGCTTCGTTCTTCGCCTTCTGCCGTCCGGCGACAGCTGAACTCCGGCGGTCAGTTGCAGCTCTGCCCAACAGCGTGTTCTCAGTTCTGCGGGCAAGCACGCCCTCTTGCCTTGGCCCCGGGAGCAAAGTCCCGAGCGAGCACTCGACTCAGTGCAATGCACCCGGAAGGACGCTCTCGCTCGTCTTTCAAGGAGCGATTCCTAACAGCACAAGCAGCAGAGGCACAAACTGCATGACGAGAAGGGACAACGTAGAACACGTCTCTGTCCTGGCACATTTTCGTGTGCGATACTTCCCTCCGGGTCTTCGGGCCTTGCGAAGCTCCGTGTACTGCGAGCGCTGCTACTCGCAGCTCAGAAGGACCGTGGAGCTAGCGGCGAATTCGGAGAGCTCTTCGCTGCACTGCGCCGCTCGCAAGCGGCTTCGTTCTTCGCCTTCTGCCGTCCGGCGAGAGCTGAACTCCGGCGGTCAGTTGCAGCTCTGCCCAACAGCGTGTTCTCAGTTCTGCGGGCAAGCACGCCCTCTTGCCTTGGCCCCGGGAGCAAAGTCCCGAGCGAGCACTCGACTCAGTGCAATGCACCCGGAAGGACGCTCTCGCTCGTCTTTCAAGGAGCGATTCCTAACAGCACAAGCAGCAGAGGCACAAACTGCATGACGAGAAGGGACAACGTAGAACACGTCTCTGTCCTGGCACATTTTCGTGTGCGATACTTCCCTCCGGGTCTTCGGGCCTTGCGAAGCTCCGTGTACTGCGAGCGCTGCTACTCGCAGCTCAGAAGGACCGTGGAGCTAGCGGCGAATTCGGAGAGCTCTTCGCTGCACTGCGCCGCTCGCAAGCGGCTTCGTTCTTCGCCTTCTGCCGTCCGGCGAGAGCTGAACTCCGGCGGTCAGTTGCAGCTCTGCCCAACAGCGTGTTCTCAGTTCTGCGGGCAAGCACGCCCTCTTGCCTTGGCCCCGGGAGCAAAGTCCCGAGCGAGCACTCGACTCAGTGCAATGCACCCGGAAGGACGCTCTCGCTCGTCTTTCAAGGAGCGATTCCTAACAGCACAAGCAGCAGAGGCACAAACTGCATGACGAGAAGGGACAACGTAGAACACGTCTCTGTCCTGGCACATTTTCGTGTGCGATACTTCCCTCCGGGTCTTCGGGCCTTGCGAAGCTCCGTGTACTGCGAGCGCTGCTACTCGCAGCTGAGAAGGACCGTGGAGCTAGCGGCGAATTCGGAGAGCTCTTCGCTGCACTGCGCCGCTCGCAAGCGGCTTCGTTCTTCGCCTTCTGCCGTCCGGCGAGAGCTGAACTCCGGCGGTCAGTTGCAGCTCTGCCCAACAGCGTGTTCTCAGTTCTGCGGGCAAGCACGCCCTCTTGCCTTGGCCCCGAGAGCAAAGTCCCGAGCGAGCACTCGACTCAGTGCAATGCACCCGGAAGGACGCTCTCGCTCGTCTTTCAAGGAGCGATTCCTAACAGCACAAGCAGCAGAGGCACAAACTGCATGACGAGAAGGGACAACGTAGAACACGTCTCTGTCCTGGCACATTTCCGTGTGCCATACTTCCCTCCGGGTCTTCGGGCCTTGCGAAGCTCCGTGTACTGCGAGCGCTGCTACTCGCAGCTGAGAAGGACCGTGGAGCTAGCGGCGAATTCGGAGAGCTCTTCGCTGCACTGCGCCGCTCGCAAGCGGCTTCGTTCTTCGCCTTCTGCCGTCCGGCGACAGCTGAACTCCGGCGGTCAGTTGCAGCTCTGCCCAACAGCGTGTTCTCAGTTCTGCGGGCAAGCACGCCCTCTTGCCTTGGCCCCGGGAGCAAAGTCCCGAGCGAGCACTCGACTCAGTGCAATGCACCCGGAAGGACGCTCTCGCTCGTCTTTCAAGGAGCGATTCCTAACAGCACAAGCAGCAGAGGCACAAACTGCATGACGAGAAGGGACAACGTAGAACACGTCTCTGTCCTGGCACATTTTCGTGTGCGAAACTTCCCTCCGGGTCTTCGGGCCTTGCGAAGCTCCGTGTACTGCGAGCGCTGCTACTCGCAGCTGAGAAGGACCGTGGAGCTAGCGGCGAATTCGGAGAGCTCTTCGCTGCACTGCGCCGCTCGCAAGCGGCTTCGTTCTTCGCCTTCTGCCGTCCGGCGAGAGCTGAACTCCGGCGGTCAGTTGCAGCTCTGCCCAACAGCGTGTTCTCAGTTCTGCGGGCAAGCACGCCCTCTTGCCTTGGCCCCGGGAGCAAAGTCCCGAGCGAGCACTCGACTCAGTGCAATGCACCCGGAAGGACGCTCTCGCTCGTCTTTCAAGGAGCGATTCCTAACAGCACAAGCAGCAGAGGCACAAACTGCATGACGAGAAGGGACAACGTAGAACACGTCTCTGTCCTGGCACATTTTCGTGTGCGAAACTTCCCTCCGGGTCTTCGGGCCTTGCGAAGCTCCGTGTACTGCGAGCGCTGCTACTCGCAGCTGAGAAGGACCGTGGAGCTAGCGGCGAATTCGGAGAGCTCTTCGCTGCACTGCGCCGCTCGCAAGCGGCTTCGTTCTTCGCCTTCTGCCGTCCGGCGAGAGCTGAACTCCGGCGGTCAGTTGCAGCTCTGCCCAACAGCGTGTTCTCAGTTCTGCGGGCAAGCACGCCCTCTTGCCTTGGCCCCGGGAGCAAAGTCCCGAGCGAGCACTCGACTCAGTGCAATGCACCCGGAAGGACGCTCTCGCTCGTCTTTCAAGGAGCGATTCCTAACAGCACAAGCAGCAGAGGCACAAACTGCATGACGAGAAGGGACAACGTAGAACACGTCTCTGTCCTGGCACATTTTCGTGTGCGATACTTCCCTCCGGGTCTTCGGGCCTTGCGAAGCTCCGTGTACTGCGAGCGCTGCTACTCGCAGCTGAGAAGGACCGTGGAGCTAGCGGCGAATTCGGAGAGCTCTTCGCTGCACTGCGCCGCTCGCAAGCGGCTTCGTTCTTCGCCTTCTGCCGTCCGGCGAGAGCTGAACTCCGGCGGTCAGTTGCAGCTCTGCCCAACAGCGTGTTCTCAGTTCTGCGGGCAAGCACGCCCTCTTGCCTTGGCCCCGAGAGCAAAGTCCCGAGCGAGCACTCGACTCAGTGCAATGCACCCGGAAGGACGCTCTCGCTCGTCTTTCAAGGAGCGATTCCTAACAGCACAAGCAGCAGAGGCACAAACTGCATGACGAGAAGGGACAACGTAGAACACGTCTCTGTCCTGGCACATTTTCGTGTGCGATACTTCCCTCCGGGTCTTCGGGCCTTGCGAAGCTCCGTGTACTGCGAGCGCTGCTACTCGCAGCTCAGAAGGACCGTGGAGCTAGCGGCGAATTCGGAGAGCTCTTCGCTGCACTGCGCCGCTCGCAAGCGGCTTCGTTCTTCGCCTTCTGCCGTCCGGCGACAGCTGAACTCCGGCGGTCAGTTGCAGCTCTGCCCAACAGCGTGTTCTCAGTTCTGCGGGCAAGCACGCCCTCTTGCCTTGGCCCCGAGAGCAAAGTCCCGAGCGAGCACTCGACTCAGTGCAATGCACCCGGAAGGACGCTCTCGCTCGTCTTTCAAGGAGCGATTCCTAACAGCACAAGCAGCAGAGGCACAAACTGCATGACGAGAAGGGACAACGTAGAACACGTCTCTGTCCTGGCACATTTTCGTGTGCGATACTTCCCTCCGGGTCTTCGGGCCTTGCGAAGCTCCGTGTACTGCGAGCGCTGCTACTCGCAGCTCAGAAGGACCGTGGAGCTAGCGGCGAATTCGGAGAGCTCTTCGGCTGCACTGCGCCGCTCGCAAGCGGCTTCGTTCTTCGCCTTCTGCCGTCCGGCGACAGCTGAACTCCGGCGGTCAGTTGCAGCTCTGCCCAACAGCGTGTTCTCAGTTCTGCGGGCAAGCACGCCCTCTTGCCTTGGCCCCGAGAGCAAAGTCCCGAGCGAGCACTCGACTCAGTGCAATGCACCCGGAAGGACGCTCTCGCTCGTCTTTCAAGGAGCGATTCCTAACAGCAGAAGCAGCAGAGGCACAAACTGCATGACGAGAAGGGACAACGTAGAACACGTCTCTGTCCTGGCACATTTTCGTGTGCGATACTTCCCTCCGGGTCTTCGGGCCTTGCGAAGCTCCGTGTACTGCGAGCGCTGCTACTCGCAGCTGAGAAGGACCGTGGAGCTAGCGGCGAATTCGGAGAGCTCTTCGGCTGCACTGCGCCGCTCGCAAGCGGCTTCGTTCTTCGCCTTCTGCCGTCCGGCGAGAGCTGAACTCCGGCGGTCAGTTGCAGCTCTGCCCAACAGCGTGTTCTCAGTTCTGCGGGCAAGCACGCCCTCTTGCCTTGGCCCCGAGAGCAAAGTCCCGAGCGAGCACTCGACTCAGTGCAATGCACCCGGAAGGACGCTCTCGCTCGTCTTTCAAGGAGCGATTCCTAACAGCACAAGCAGCAGAGGCACAAACTGCATGACGAGAAGGGACAACGTAGAACACGTCTCTGTCCTGGCACATTTTCGTGTGCGATACTTCCCTCCGGGTCTTCGGGCCTTGCGAAGCTCCGTGTACTGCGAGCGCTGCTACTCGCAGCTGAGAAGGACCGTGGAGCTAGCGGCGAATTCGGAGAGCTCTTCGGCTGCACTGCGCCGCTCGCAAGCGGCTTCGTTCTTCGCCTTCTGCCGTCCGGCGAGAGCTGAACTCCGGCGGTCAGTTGCAGCTCTGCCCAACAGCGTGTTCTCAGTTCTGCGGGCAAGCACGCCCTCTTGCCTTGGCCCCGAGAGCAAAGTCCCGAGCGAGCACTCGACTCAGTGCAATGCACCCGGAAGGACGCTCTCGCTCGTCTTTCAAGGAGCGATTCCTAACAGCACAAGCAGCAGAGGCACAAACTGCATGACGAGAAGGGACAACGTAGAACACGTCTCTGTCCTGGCACATTTTCGTGTGCGATACTTCCCTCCGGGTCTTCGGGCCTTGCGAAGCTCCGTGTACTGCGAGCGCTGCTACTCGCAGCTGAGAAGGACCGTGGAGCTAGCGGCGAATTCGGAGAGCTCTTCGGCTGCACTGCGCCGCTCGCAAGCGGCTTCGTTCTTCGCCTTCTGCCGTCCGGCGAGAGCTGAACTCCGGCGGTCAGTTGCAGCTCTGCCCAACAGCGTGTTCTCAGTTCTGCGGGCAAGCACGCCCTCTTGCCTTGGCCCCGAGAGCAAAGTCCCGAGCGAGCACTCGACTCAGTGCAATGCACCCGGAAGGACGCTCTCGCTCGTCTTTCAAGGAGCGATTCCTAACAGCAGAAGCAGCAGAGGCACAAACTGCATGACGAGAAGGGACAACGTAGAACACGTCTCTGTCCTGGCACATTTTCGTGTGCGATACTTCCCTCCGGGTCTTCGGGCCTTGCGAAGCTCCGTGTACTGCGAGCGCTGCTACTCGCAGCTGAGAAGGACCGTGGAGCTAGCGGCGAATTCGGAGAGCTCTTCGCTGCACTGCGCCGCTCGCAAGCGGCTTCGTTCTTCGCCTTCTGCCGTCCGGCGACAGCTGAACTCCGGCGGTCAGTTGCAGCTCTGCCCAACAGCGTGTTCTCAGTTCTGCGGGCAAGCACGCCCTCTTGCCTTGGCCCCGGGAGCAAAGTCCCGAGCGAGCACTCGACTCAGTGCAATGCACCCGGAAGGACGCTCTCGCTCGTCTTTCAAGGAGCGATTCCTAACAGCACAAGCAGCAGAGGCACAAACTGCATGACGAGAAGGGACAACGTAGAACACGTCTCTGTCCTGGCACATTTTCGTGTGCGATACTTCCCTCCGGGTCTTCGGGCCTTGCGAAGCTCCGTGTACTGCGAGCGCTGCTACTCGCAGCTGAGAAGGACCGTGGAGCTAGCGGCGAATTCGGAGAGCTCTTCGCTGCACTGCGCCGCTCGCAAGCGGCTTCGTTCTTCGCCTTCTGCCGTCCGGCGAGAGCTGAACTCCGGCGGTCAGTTGCAGCTCTGCCCAACAGCGTGTTCTCAGTTCTGCGGGCAAGCACGCCCTCTTGCCTTGGCCCCGGGAGCAAAGTCCCGAGCGAGCACTCGACTCAGTGCAATGCACCCGGAAGGACGCTCTCGCTCGTCTTTCAAGGAGCGATTCCTAACAGCAGAAGCAGCAGAGGCACAAACTGCATGACGAGAAGGGACAACGTAGAACACGTCTCTGTCCTGGCACATTTTCGTGTGCGATACTTCCCTCCGGGTCTTCGGGCCTTGCGAAGCTCCGTGTACTGCGAGCGCTGCTACTCGCAGCTCAGAAGGACCGTGGAGCTAGCGGCGAATTCGGAGAGCTCTTCGCTGCACTGCGCCGCTCGCAAGCGGCTTCGTTCTTCGCCTTCTGCCGTCCGGCGACAGCTGAACTCCGGCGGTCAGTTGCAGCTCTGCCCAACAGCGTGTTCTCAGTTCTGCGGGCAAGCACGCCCTCTTGCCTTGGCCCCGAGAGCAAAGTCCCGAGCGAGCACTCGACTCAGTGCAATGCACCCGGAAGGACGCTCTCGCTCGTCTTTCAAGGAGCGATTCCTAACAGCACAAGCAGCAGAGGCACAAACTGCATGACGAGAAGGGACAACGTAGAACACGTCTCTGTCCTGGCACATTTCCGTGTGCGATACTTCCCTCCGGGTCTTCGGGCCTTGCGAAGCTCCGTGTACTGCGAGCGCTGCTACTCGCAGCTGAGAAGGACCGTGGAGCTAGCGGCGAATTCGGAGAGCTCTTCGCTGCACTGCGCCGCTCGCAAGCGGCTTCGTTCTTCGCCTTCTGCCGTCCGGCGAGAGCTGAACTCCGGCGGTCAGTTGCAGCTCTGCCCAACAGCGTGTTCTCAGTTCTGCGGGCAAGCACGCCCTCTTGCCTTGGCCCCGAGAGCAAAGTCCCGAGCGAGCACTCGACTCAGTGCAATGCACCCGGAAGGACGCTCTCGCTCGTCTTTCAAGGAGCGATTCCTAACAGCACAAGCAGCAGAGGCACAAACTGCATGACGAGAAGGGACAACGTAGAACACGTCTCTGTCCTGGCACATTTTCGTGTGCGATACTTCCCTCCGGGTCTTCGGGCCTTGCGAAGCTCCGTGTACTGCGAGCGCTGCTACTCGCAGCTGAGAAGGACCGTGGAGCTAGCGGCGAATTCGGAGAGCTCTTCGCTGCACTGCGCCGCTCGCAAGCGGCTTCGTTCTTCGCCTTCTGCCGTCCGGCGACAGCTGAACTCCGGCGGTCAGTTGCAGCTCTGCCCAACAGCGTGTTCTCAGTTCTGCGGGCAAGCACGCCCTCTTGCCTTGGCCCCGGGAGCAAAGTCCCGAGCGAGCACTCGACTCAGTGCAATGCACCCGGAAGGACGCTCTCGCTCGTCTTTCAAGGAGCGATTCCTAACAGCACAAGCAGCAGAGGCACAAACTGCATGACGAGAAGGGACAACGTAGAACACGTCTCTGTCCTGGCACATTTTCGTGTGCGATACTTCCCTCCGGGTCTTCGGGCCTTGCGAAGCTCCGTGTACTGCGAGCGCTGCTACTCGCAGCTCAGAAGGACCGTGGAGCTAGCGGCGAATTCGGAGAGCTCTTCGCTGCACTGCGCCGCTCGCAAGCGGCTTCGTTCTTCGCCTTCTGCCGTCCGGCGACAGCTGAACTCCGGCGGTCAGTTGCAGCTCTGCCCAACAGCGTGTTCTCAGTTCTGCGGGCAAGCACGCCCTCTTGCCTTGGCCCCGGGAGCAAAGTCCCGAGCGAGCACTCGACTCAGTGCAATGCACCCGGAAGGACGCTCTCGCTCGTCTTTCAAGGAGCGATTCCTAACAGCACAAGCAGCAGAGGCACAAACTGCATGACGAGAAGGGACAACGTAGAACACGTCTCTGTCCTGGCACATTTTCGTGTGCGATACTTCCCTCCGGGTCTCCGGGCCTTGCGAAGCTCCGTGTACTGCGAGCGCTGCTACTCGCAGCTCAGAAGGACCGTGGAGCTAGCGGCGAATTCGGAGAGCTCTTCGCTGCACTGCGCCGCTCGCAAGCGGCTTCGTTCTTCGCCTTCTGCCGTCCGGCGACAGCTGAACTCCGGCGGTCAGTTGCAGCTCTGCCCAACAGCGTGTTCTCAGTTCTGCGGGCAAGCACGCCCTCTTGCCTTGGCCCCGGGAGCAAAGTCCCGAGCGAGCACTCGACTCAGTGCAATGCACCCGGAAGGACGCTCTCGCTCGTCTTTCAAGGAGCGATTCCTAACAGCACAAGCAGCAGAGGCACAAACTGCATGACGAGAAGGGACAACGTAGAACACGTCTCTGTCCTGGCACATTTTCGTGTGCGATACTTCCCTCCGGGTCTTCGGGCCTTGCGAAGCTCCGTGTACTGCGAGCGCTGCTACTCGCAGCTCAGAAGGACCGTGGAGCTAGCGGCGAATTCGGAGAGCTCTTCGCTGCACTGCGCCGCTCGCAAGCGGCTTCGTTCTTCGCCTTCTGCCGTCCGGCGAGAGCTGAACTCCGGCGGTCAGTTGCAGCTCTGCCCAACAGCGTGTTCTCAGTTCTGCGGGCAAGCACGCCCTCTTGCCTTGGCCCCGAGAGCAAAGTCCCGAGCGAGCACTCGACTCAGTGCAATGCACCCGGAAGGACGCTCTCGCTCGTCTTTCAAGGAGCGATTCCTAACAGCACAAGCAGCAGAGGCACAAACTGCATGACGAGAAGGGACAACGTAGAACACGTCTCTGTCCTGGCACATTTTCGTGTGCGATACTTCCCTCCGGGTCTTCGGGCCTTGCGAAGCTCCGTGTACTGCGAGCGCTGCTACTCGCAGCTGAGAAGGACCGTGGAGCTAGCGGCGAATTCGGAGAGCTCTTCGCTGCACTGCGCCGCTCGCAAGCGGCTTCGTTCTTCGCCTTCTGCCGTCCGGCGACAGCTGAACTCCGGCGGTCAGTTGCAGCTCTGCCCAACAGCGTGTTCTCAGTTCTGCGGGCAAGCACGCCCTCTTGCCTTGGCCCCGAGAGCAAAGTCCCGAGCGAGCACTCGACTCAGTGCAATGCACCCGGAAGGACGCTCTCGCTCGTCTTTCAAGGAGCGATTCCTAACAGCACAAGCAGCAGAGGCACAAACTGCATGACGAGAAGGGACAACGTAGAACACGTCTCTGTCCTGGCACATTTCCGTGTGCCATACTTCCCTCCGGGTCTTCGGGCCTTGCGAAGCTCCGTGTACTGCGAGCGCTGCTACTCGCAGCTGAGAAGGACCGTGGAGCTAGCGGCGAATTCGGAGAGCTCTTCGCTGCACTGCGCCGCTCGCAAGCGGCTTCGTTCTTCGCCTTCTGCCGTCCGGCGACAGCTGAACTCCGGCGGTCAGTTGCAGCTCTGCCCAACAGCGTGTTCTCAGTTCTGCGGGCAAGCACGCCCTCTTGCCTTGGCCCCGGGAGCAAAGTCCCGAGCGAGCACTCGACTCAGTGCAATGCACCCGGAAGGACGCTCTCGCTCGTCTTTCAAGGAGCGATTCCTAACAGCACAAGCAGCAGAGGCACAAACTGCATGACGAGAAGGGACAACGTAGAACACGTCTCTGTCCTGGCACATTTCCGTGTGCCATACTTCCCTCCGGGTCTTCGGGCCTTGCGAAGCTCCGTGTACTGCGAGCGCTGCTACTCGCAGCTGAGAAGGACCGTGGAGCTAGCGGCGAATTCGGAGAGCTCTTCGCTGCACTGCGCCGCTCGCAAGCGGCTTCGTTCTTCGCCTTCTGCCGTCCGGCGAGAGCTGAACTCCGGCGGTCAGTTGCAGCTCTGCCCAACAGCGTGTTCTCAGTTCTGCGGGCAAGCACGCCCTCTTGCCTTGGCCCCGGGAGCAAAGTCCCGAGCGAGCACTCGACTCAGTGCAATGCACCCGGAAGGACGCTCTCGCTCGTCTTTCAAGGAGCGATTCCTAACAGCACAAGCAGCAGAGGCACAAACTGCATGACGAGAAGGGACAACGTAGAACACGTCTCTGTCCTGGCACATTTTCGTGTGCGAAACTTCCCTCCGGGTCTTCGGGCCTTGCGAAGCTCCGTGTACTGCGAGCGCTGCTACTCGCAGCTGAGAAGGACCGTGGAGCTAGCGGCGAATTCGGAGAGCTCTTCGCTGCACTGCGCCGCTCGCAAGCGGCTTCGTTCTTCGCCTTCTGCCGTCCGGCGAGAGCTGAACTCCGGCGGTCAGTTGCAGCTCTGCCCAACAGCGTGTTCTCAGTTCTGCGGGCAAGCACGCCCTCTTGCCTTGGCCCCGGGAGCAAAGTCCCGAGCGAGCACTCGACTCAGTGCAATGCACCCGGAAGGACGCTCTCGCTCGTCTTTCAAGGAGCGATTCCTAACAGCACAAGCAGCAGAGGCACAAACTGCATGACGAGAAGGGACAACGTAGAACACGTCTCTGTCCTGGCACATTTTCGTGTGCGATACTTCCCTCCGGGTCTTCGGGCCTTGCGAAGCTCCGTGTACTGCGAGCGCTGCTACTCGCAGCTGAGAAGGACCGTGGAGCTAGCGGCGAATTCGGAGAGCTCTTCGCTGCACTGCGCCGCTCGCAAGCGGCTTCGTTCTTCGCCTTCTGCCGTCCGGCGACAGCTGAACTCCGGCGGTCAGTTGCAGCTCTGCCCAACAGCGTGTTCTCAGTTCTGCGGGCAAGCACGCCCTCTTGCCTTGGCCCCGAGAGCAAAGTCCCGAGCGAGCACTCGACTCAGTGCAATGCACCCGGAAGGACGCTCTCGCTCGTCTTTCAAGGAGCGATTCCTAACAGCACAAGCAGCAGAGGCACAAACTGCATGACGAGAAGGGACAACGTAGAACACGTCTCTGTCCTGGCACATTTCCGTGTGCCATACTTCCCTCCGGGTCTTCGGGCCTTGCGAAGCTCCGTGTACTGCGAGCGCTGCTACTCGCAGCTGAGAAGGACCGTGGAGCTAGCGGCGAATTCGGAGAGCTCTTCGCTGCACTGCGCCGCTCGCAAGCGGCTTCGTTCTTCGCCTTCTGCCGTCCGGCGACAGCTGAACTCCGGCGGTCAGTTGCAGCTCTGCCCAACAGCGTGTTCTCAGTTCTGCGGGCAAGCACGCCCTCTTGCCTTGGCCCCGGGAGCAAAGTCCCGAGCGAGCACTCGACTCAGTGCAATGCACCCGGAAGGACGCTCTCGCTCGTCTTTCAAGGAGCGATTCCTAACAGCACAAGCAGCAGAGGCACAAACTGCATGACGAGAAGGGACAACGTAGAACACGTCTCTGTCCTGGCACATTTCCGTGTGCCATACTTCCCTCCGGGTCTTCGGGCCTTGCGAAGCTCCGTGTACTGCGAGCGCTGCTACTCGCAGCTGAGAAGGACCGTGGAGCTAGCGGCGAATTCGGAGAGCTCTTCGCTGCACTGCGCCGCTCGCAAGCGGCTTCGTTCTTCGCCTTCTGCCGTCCGGCGACAGCTGAACTCCGGCGGTCAGTTGCAGCTCTGCCCAACAGCGTGTTCTCAGTTCTGCGGGCAAGCACGCCCTCTTGCCTTGGCCCCGGGAGCAAAGTCCCGAGCGAGCACTCGACTCAGTGCAATGCACCCGGAAGGACGCTCTCGCTCGTCTTTCAAGGAGCGATTCCTAACAGCACAAGCAGCAGAGGCACAAACTGCATGACGAGAAGGGACAACGTAGAACACGTCTCTGTCCTGGCACATTTTCGTGTGCGATACTTCCCTCCGGGTCTTCGGGCCTTGCGAAGCTCCGTGTACTGCGAGCGCTGCTACTCGCAGCTCAGAAGGACCGTGGAGCTAGCGGCGAATTCGGAGAGCTCTTCGCTGCACTGCGCCGCTCGCAAGCGGCTTCGTTCTTCGCCTTCTGCCGTCCGGCGAGAGCTGAACTCCGGCGGTCAGTTGCAGCTCTGCCCAACAGCGTGTTCTCAGTTCTGCGGGCAAGCACGCCCTCTTGCCTTGGCCCCGGGAGCAAAGTCCCGAGCGAGCACTCGACTCAGTGCAATGCACCCGGAAGGACGCTCTCGCTCGTCTTTCAAGGAGCGATTCCTAACAGCACAAGCAGCAGAGGCACAAACTGCATGACGAGAAGGGACAACGTAGAACACGTCTCTGTCCTGGCACATTTTCGTGTGCGATACTTCCCTCCGGGTCTTCGGGCCTTGCGAAGCTCCGTGTACTGCGAGCGCTGCTACTCGCAGCTCAGAAGGACCGTGGAGCTAGCGGCGAATTCTGAGAGCTCTTCGCTGCACTGCGCCGCTCGCAAGCGGCTTCGTTCTTCGCCTTCTGCCGTCCGGCGAGAGCTGAACTCCGGCGGTCAGTTGCAGCTCTGCCCAACAGCGTGTTCTCAGTTCTGCGGGCAAGCACGCCCTCTTGCCTTGGCCCCGGGAGCAAAGTCCCGAGCGAGCACTCGACTCAGTGCAATGCACCCGGAAGGACGCTCTCGCTCGTCTTTCAAGGAGCGATTCCTAACAGCACAAGCAGCAGAGGCACAAACTGCATGACGAGAAGGGACAACGTAGAACACGTCTCTGTCCTGGCACATTTTCGTGTGCGATACTTCCCTCCGGGTCTTCGGGCCTTGCGAAGCTCCGTGTACTGCGAGCGCTGCTACTCGCAGCTCAGAAGGACCGTGGAGCTAGCGGCGAATTCTGAGAGCTCTTCGCTGCACTGCGCCGCTCGCAAGCGGCTTCGTTCTTCGCCTTCTGCCGTCCGGCGACAGCTGAACTCCGGCGGTCAGTTGCAGCTCTGCCCAACAGCGTGTTCTCAGTTCTGCGGGCAAGCACGCCCTCTTGCCTTGGCCCCGGGAGCAAAGTCCCGAGCGAGCACTCGACTCAGTGCAATGCACCCGGAAGGACGCTCTCGCTCGTCTTTCAAGGAGCGATTCCTAACAGCACAAGCAGCAGAGGCACAAACTGCATGACGAGAAGGGACAACGTAGAACACGTCTCTGTCCTGGCACATTTTCGTGTGCGAAACTTCCCTCCGGGTCTTCGGGCCTTGCGAAGCTCCGTGTACTGCGAGCGCTGCTACTCGCAGCTCAGAAGGACCGTGGAGCTAGCGGCGAATTCGGAGAGCTCTTCGCTGCACTGCGCCGCTCGCAAGCGGCTTCGTTCTTCGCCTTCTGCCGTCCGGCGACAGCTGAACTCCGGCGGTCAGTTGCAGCTCTGCCCAACAGCGTGTTCTCAGTTCTGCGGGCAAGCACGCCCTCTTGCCTTGGCCCCGGGAGCAAAGTCCCGAGCGAGCACTCGACTCAGTGCAATGCACCCGGAAGGACGCTCTCGCTCGTCTTTCAAGGAGCGATTCCTAACAGCACAAGCAGCAGAGGCACAAACTGCATGACGAGAAGGGACAACGTAGAACACGTCTCTGTCCTGGCACATTTTCGTGTGCGATACTTCCCTCCGGGTCTTCGGGCCTTGCGAAGCTCCGTGTACTGCGAGCGCTGCTACTCGCAGCTGAGAAGGACCGTGGAGCTAGCGGCGAATTCGGAGAGCTCTTCGCTGCACTGCGCCGCTCGCAAGCGGCTTCGTTCTTCGCCTTCTGCCGTCCGGCGACAGCTGAACTCCGGCGGTCAGTTGCAGCTCTGCCCAACAGCGTGTTCTCAGTTCTGCGGGCAAGCACGCCCTCTTGCCTTGGCCCCGAGAGCAAAGTCCCGAGCGAGCACTCGACTCAGTGCAATGCACCCGGAAGGACGCTCTCGCTCGTCTTTCAAGGAGCGATTCCTAACAGCACAAGCAGCAGAGGCACAAACTGCATGACGAGAAGGGACAACGTAGAACACGTCTCTGTCCTGGCACATTTTCGTGTGCGATACTTCCCTCCGGGTCTTCGGGCCTTGCGAAGCTCCGTGTACTGCGAGCGCTGCTACTCGCAGCTGAGAAGGACCGTGGAGCTAGCGGCGAATTCGGAGAGCTCTTCGCTGCACTGCGCCGCTCGCAAGCGGCTTCGTTCTTCGCCTTCTGCCGTCCGGCGACAGCTGAACTCCGGCGGTCAGTTGCAGCTCTGCCCAACAGCGTGTTCTCAGTTCTGCGGGCAAGCACGCCCTCTTGCCTTGGCCCCGAGAGCAAAGTCCCGAGCGAGCACTCGACTCAGTGCAATGCACCCGGAAGGACGCTCTCGCTCGTCTTTCAAGGAGCGATTCCTAACAGCACAAGCAGCAGAGGCACAAACTGCATGACGAGAAGGGACAACGTAGAACACGTCTCTGTCCTGGCACATTTCCGTGTGCCATACTTCCCTCCGGGTCTTCGGGCCTTGCGAAGCTCCGTGTACTGCGAGCGCTGCTACTCGCAGCTCAGAAGGACCGTGGAGCTAGCGGCGAATTCGGAGAGCTCTTCGCTGCACTGCGCCGCTCGCAAGCGGCTTCGTTCTTCGCCTTCTGCCGTCCGGCGACAGCTGAACTCCGGCGGTCAGTTGCAGCTCTGCCCAACAGCGTGTTCTCAGTTCTGCGGGCAAGCACGCCCTCTTGCCTTGGCCCCGGGAGCAAAGTCCCGAGCGAGCACTCGACTCAGTGCAATGCACCCGGAAGGACGCTCTCGCTCGTCTTTCAAGGAGCGATTCCTAACAGCACAAGCAGCAGAGGCACAAACTGCATGACGAGAAGGGACAACGTAGAACACGTCTCTGTCCTGGCACATTTCCGTGTGCCATACTTCCCTCCGGGTCTTCGGGCCTTGCGAAGCTCCGTGTACTGCGAGCGCTGCTACTCGCAGCTGAGAAGGACCGTGGAGCTAGCGGCGAATTCGGAGAGCTCTTCGCTGCACTGCGCCGCTCGCAAGCGGCTTCGTTCTTCGCCTTCTGCCGTCCGGCGACAGCTGAACTCCGGCGGTCAGTTGCAGCTCTGCCCAACAGCGTGTTCTCAGTTCTGCGGGCAAGCACGCCCTCTTGCCTTGGCCCCGGGAGCAAAGTCCCGAGCGAGCACTCGACTCAGTGCAATGCACCCGGAAGGACGCTCTCGCTCGTCTTTCAAGGAGCGATTCCTAACAGCACAAGCAGCAGAGGCACAAACTGCATGACGAGAAGGGACAACGTAGAACACGTCTCTGTCCTGGCACATTTTCGTGTGCGATACTTCCCTCCGGGTCTTCGGGCCTTGCGAAGCTCCGTGTACTGCGAGCGCTGCTACTCGCAGCTCAGAAGGACCGTGGAGCTAGCGGCGAATTCGGAGAGCTCTTCGCTGCACTGCGCCGCTCGCAAGCGGCTTCGTTCTTCGCCTTCTGCCGTCCGGCGAGAGCTGAACTCCGGCGGTCAGTTGCAGCTCTGCCCAACAGCGTGTTCTCAGTTCTGCGGGCAAGCACGCCCTCTTGCCTTGGCCCCGGGAGCAAAGTCCCGAGCGAGCACTCGACTCAGTGCAATGCACCCGGAAGGACGCTCTCGCTCGTCTTTCAAGGAGCGATTCCTAACAGCACAAGCAGCAGAGGCACAAACTGCATGACGAGAAGGGACAACGTAGAACACGTCTCTGTCCTGGCACATTTTCGTGTGCGATACTTCCCTCCGGGTCTTCGGGCCTTGCGAAGCTCCGTGTACTGCGAGCGCTGCTACTCGCAGCTCAGAAGGACCGTGGAGCTAGCGGCGAATTCTGAGAGCTCTTCGCTGCACTGCGCCGCTCGCAAGCGGCTTCGTTCTTCGCCTTCTGCCGTCCGGCGAGAGCTGAACTCCGGCGGTCAGTTGCAGCTCTGCCCAACAGCGTGTTCTCAGTTCTGCGGGCAAGCACGCCCTCTTGCCTTGGCCCCGGGAGCAAAGTCCCGAGCGAGCACTCGACTCAGTGCAATGCACCCGGAAGGACGCTCTCGCTCGTCTTTCAAGGAGCGATTCCTAACAGCACAAGCAGCAGAGGCACAAACTGCATGACGAGAAGGGACAACGTAGAACACGTCTCTGTCCTGGCACATTTTCGTGTGCGATACTTCCCTCCGGGTCTTCGGGCCTTGCGAAGCTCCGTGTACTGCGAGCGCTGCTACTCGCAGCTCAGAAGGACCGTGGAGCTAGCGGCGAATTCTGAGAGCTCTTCGCTGCACTGCGCCGCTCGCAAGCGGCTTCGTTCTTCGCCTTCTGCCGTCCGGCGACAGCTGAACTCCGGCGGTCAGTTGCAGCTCTGCCCAACAGCGTGTTCTCAGTTCTGCGGGCAAGCACGCCCTCTTGCCTTGGCCCCGAGAGCAAAGTCCCGAGCGAGCACTCGACTCAGTGCAATGCACCCGGAAGGACGCTCTCGCTCGTCTTTCAAGGAGCGATTCCTAACAGCACAAGCAGCAGAGGCAAAAACTGCATGACGAGAAGGGACAACGTAGAACACGTCTCTGTCCTGGCACATTTTCGTGTGCGATACTTCCCTCCGGGTCTTCGGGCCTTGCGAAGCTCCGTGTACTGCGAGCGCTGCTACTCGCAGCTGAGAAGGACCGTGGAGCTAGCGGCGAATTCGGAGAGCTCTTCGCTGCACTGCGCCGCTCGCAAGCGGCTTCGTTCTTCGCCTTCTGCCGTCCGGCGACAGCTGAACTCCGGCGGTCAGTTGCAGCTCTGCCCAACAGCGTGTTCTCAGTTCTGCGGGCAAGCACGCCCTCTTGCCTTGGCCCCGAGAGCAAAGTCCCGAGCGAGCACTCGACTCAGTGCAATGCACCCGGAAGGACGCTCTCGCTCGTCTTTCAAGGAGCGATTCCTAACAGCAGAAGCAGCAGAGGCACAAACTGCATGACGAGAAGGGACAACGTAGAACACGTCTCTGTCCTGGCACATTTTCGTGTGCGATACTTCCCTCCGGGTCTTCGGGCCTTGCGAAGCTCCGTGTACTGCGAGCGCTGCTACTCGCAGCTGAGAAGGACCGTGGAGCTAGCGGCGAATTCTGAGAGCTCTTCGCTGCACTGCGCCGCTCGCAAGCGGCTTCGTTCTTCGCCTTCTGCCGTCCGGCGACAGCTGAACTCCGGCGGTCAGTTGCAGCTCTGCCCAACAGCGTGTTCTCAGTTCTGCGGGCAAGCACGCCCTCTTGCCTTGGCCCCGAGAGCAAAGTCCCGAGCGAGCACTCGACTCAGTGCAATGCACCCGGAAGGACGCTCTCGCTCGTCTTTCAAGGAGCGATTCCTAACAGCACAAGCAGCAGAGGCACAAACTGCATGACGAGAAGGGACAACGTAGAACACGTCTCTGTCCTGGCACATTTTCGTGTGCGAAACTTCCCTCCGGGTCTTCGGGCCTTGCGAAGCTCCGTGTACTGCGAGCGCTGCTACTCGCAGCTCAGAAGGACCGTGGAGCTAGCGGCGAATTCGGAGAGCTCTTCGCTGCACTGCGCCGCTCGCAAGCGGCTTCGTTCTTCGCCTTCTGCCGTCCGGCGACAGCTGAACTCCGGCGGTCAGTTGCAGCTCTGCCCAACAGCGTGTTCTCAGTTCTGCGGGCAAGCACGCCCTCTTGCCTTGGCCCCGAGAGCAAAGTCCCGAGCGAGCACTCGACTCAGTGCAATGCACCCGGAAGGACGCTCTCGCTCGTCTTTCAAGGAGCGATTCCTAACAGCACAAGCAGCAGAGGCACAAACTGCATGACGAGAAGGGACAACGTAGAACACGTCTCTGTCCTGGCACATTTTCGTGTGCGAAACTTCCCTCCGGGTCTTCGGGCCTTGCGAAGCTCCGTGTACTGCGAGCGCTGCTACTCGCAGCTCAGAAGGACCGTGGAGCTAGCGGCGAATTCGGAGAGCTCTTCGCTGCACTGCGCCGCTCGCAAGCGGCTTCGTTCTTCGCCTTCTGCCGTCCGGCGACAGCTGAACTCCGGCGGTCAGTTGCAGCTCTGCCCAACAGCGTGTTCTCAGTTCTGCGGGCAAGCACGCCCTCTTGCCTTGGCCCCGAGAGCAAAGTCCCGAGCGAGCACTCGACTCAGTGCAATGCACCCGGAAGGACGCTCTCGCTCGTCTTTCAAGGAGCGATTCCTAACAGCACAAGCAGCAGAGGCACAAACTGCATGACGAGAAGGGACAACGTAGAACACGTCTCTGTCCTGGCACATTTTCGTGTGCGAAACTTCCCTCCGGGTCTTCGGGCCTTGCGAAGCTCCGTGTACTGCGAGCGCTGCTACTCGCAGCTGAGAAGGACCGTGGAGCTAGCGGCGAATTCGGAGAGCTCTTCGCTGCACTGCGCCGCTCGCAAGCGGCTTCGTTCTTCGCCTTCTGCCGTCCGGCGACAGCTGAACTCCGGCGGTCAGTTGCAGCTCTGCCCAACAGCGTGTTCTCAGTTCTGCGGGCAAGCACGCCCTCTTGCCTTGGCCCCGAGAGCAAAGTCCCGAGCGAGCACTCGACTCAGTGCAATGCACCCGGAAGGACGCTCTCGCTCGTCTTTCAAGGAGCGATTCCTAACAGCACAAGCAGCAGAGGCACAAACTGCATGACGAGAAGGGACAACGTAGAACACGTCTCTGTCCTGGCACATTTCCGTGTGCGATACTTCCCTCCGGGTCTTCGGGCCTTGCGAAGCTCCGTGTACTGCGAGCGCTGCTACTCGCAGCTGAGAAGGACCGTGGAGCTAGCGGCGAATTCGGAGAGCTCTTCGCTGCACTGCGCCGCTCGCAAGCGGCTTCGTTCTTCGCCTTCTGCCGTCCGGCGACAGCTGAACTCCGGCGGTCAGTTGCAGCTCTGCCCAACAGCGTGTTCTCAGTTCTGCGGGCAAGCACGCCCTCTTGCCTTGGCCCCGAGAGCAAAGTCCCGAGCGAGCACTCGACTCAGTGCAATGCACCCGGAAGGACGCTCTCGCTCGTCTTTCAAGGAGCGATTCCTAACAGCACAAGCAGCAGAGGCACAAACTGCATGACGAGAAGGGACAACGTAGAACACGTCTCTGTCCTGGCACATTTCCGTGTGCCATACTTCCCTCCGGGTCTTCGGGCCTTGCGAAGCTCCGTGTACTGCGAGCGCTGCTACTCGCAGCTGAGAAGGACCGTGGAGCTAGCGGCGAATTCGGAGAGCTCTTCGCTGCACTGCGCCGCTCGCAAGCGGCTTCGTTCTTCGCCTTCTGCCGTCCGGCGACAGCTGAACTCCGGCGGTCAGTTGCAGCTCTGCCCAACAGCGTGTTCTCAGTTCTGCGGGCAAGCACGCCCTCTTGCCTTGGCCCCGAGAGCAAAGTCCCGAGCGAGCACTCGACTCAGTGCAATGCACCCGGAAGGACGCTCTCGCTCGTCTTTCAAGGAGCGATTCCTAACAGCACAAGCAGCAGAGGCACAAACTGCATGACGAGAAGGGACAACGTAGAACACGTCTCTGTCCTGGCACATTTCCGTGTGCCATACTTCCCTCCGGGTCTTCGGGCCTTGCGAAGCTCCGTGTACTGCGAGCGCTGCTACTCGCAGCTGAGAAGGACCGTGGAGCTAGCGGCGAATTCGGAGAGCTCTTCGCTGCACTGCGCCGCTCGCAAGCGGCTTCGTTCTTCGCCTTCTGCCGTCCGGCGACAGCTGAACTCCGGCGGTCAGTTGCAGCTCTGCCCAACAGCGTGTTCTCAGTTCTGCGGGCAAGCACGCCCTCTTGCCTTGGCCCCGAGAGCAAAGTCCCGAGCGAGCACTCGACTCAGTGCAATGCACCCGGAAGGACGCTCTCGCTCGTCTTTCAAGGAGCGATTCCTAACAGCACAAGCAGCAGAGGCACAAACTGCATGACGAGAAGGGACAACGTAGAACACGTCTCTGTCCTGGCACATTTCCGTGTGCGATACTTCCCTCCGGGTCTTCGGGCCTTGCGAAGCTCCGTGTACTGCGAGCGCTGCTACTCGCAGCTGAGAAGGACCGTGGAGCTAGCGGCGAATTCGGAGAGCTCTTCGCTGCACTGCGCCGCTCGCAAGCGGCTTCGTTCTTCGCCTTCTGCCGTCCGGCGACAGCTGAACTCCGGCGGTCAGTTGCAGCTCTGCCCAACAGCGTGTTCTCAGTTCTGCGGGCAAGCACGCCCTCTTGCCTTGGCCCCGAGAGCAAAGTCCCGAGCGAGCACTCGACTCAGTGCAATGCACCCGGAAGGACGCTCTCGCTCGTCTTTCAAGGAGCGATTCCTAACAGCACAAGCAGCAGAGGCACAAACTGCATGACGAGAAGGGACAACGTAGAACACGTCTCTGTCCTGGCACATTTCCGTGTGCCATACTTCCCTCCGGGTCTTCGGGCCTTGCGAAGCTCCGTGTACTGCGAGCGCTGCTACTCGCAGCTGAGAAGGACCGTGGAGCTAGCGGCGAATTCGGAGAGCTCTTCGCTGCACTGCGCCGCTCGCAAGCGGCTTCGTTCTTCGCCTTCTGCCGTCCGGCGACAGCTGAACTCCGGCGGTCAGTTGCAGCTCTGCCCAACAGCGTGTTCTCAGTTCTGCGGGCAAGCACGCCCTCTTGCCTTGGCCCCGAGAGCAAAGTCCCGAGCGAGCACTCGACTCAGTGCAATGCACCCGGAAGGACGCTCTCGCTCGTCTTTCAAGGAGCGATTCCTAACAGCACAAGCAGCAGAGGCACAAACTGCATGACGAGAAGGGACAACGTAGAACACGTCTCTGTCCTGGCACATTTTCGTGTGCGATACTTCCCTCCGGGTCTTCGGGCCTTGCGAAGCTCCGTGTACTGCGAGCGCTGCTACTCGCAGTTGAGAAGGACCGTGGAGCTAGCGGCGAATTCGGAGAGCTCTTCGCTGCACTGCGCCGCTCGCAAGCGGCTTCGTTCTTCGCCTTCTGCCGTCCGGCGAGAGCTGAACTCCGGCGGTCAGTTGCAGCTCTGCCCAACAGCGTGTTCTCAGTTCTGCGGGCAAGCACGCCCTCTTGCCTTGGCCCCGAGAGCAAAGTCCCGAGCGAGCACTCGACTCAGTGCAATGCACCCGGAAGGACGCTCTCGCTCGTCTTTCAAGGAGCGATTCCTAACAGCACAAGCAGCAGAGGCACAAACTGCATGACGAGAAGGGACAACGTAGAACACGTCTCTGTCCTGGCACATTTCCGTGTGCCATACTTCCCTCCGGGTCTTCGGGCCTTGCGAAGCTCCGTGTACTGCGAGCGCTGCTACTCGCAGCTCAGAAGGACCGTGGAGCTAGCGGCGAATTCGGAGAGCTCTTCGCTGCACTGCGCCGCTCGCAAGCGGCTTCGTTCTTCGCCTTCTGCCGTCCGGCGACAGCTGAACTCCGGCGGTCAGTTGCAGCTCTGCCCAACAGCGTGTTCTCAGTTCTGCGGGCAAGCACGCCCTCTTGCCTTGGCCCCGGGAGCAAAGTCCCGAGCGAGCACTCGACTCAGTGCAATGCACCCGGAAGGACGCTCTCGCTCGTCTTTCAAGGAGCGATTCCTAACAGCACAAGCAGCAGAGGCACAAACTGCATGACGAGAAGGGACAACGTAGAACACGTCTCTGTCCTGGCACATTTTCGTGTGCGAAACTTCCCTCCGGGTCTTCGGGCCTTGCGAAGCTCCGTGTACTGCGAGCGCTGCTACTCGCAGCTGAGAAGGACCGTGGAGCTAGCGGCGAATTCGGAGAGCTCTTCGCTGCACTGCGCCGCTCGCAAGCGGCTTCGTTCTTCGCCTTCTGCCGTCCGGCGAGAGCTGAACTCCGGCGGTCAGTTGCAGCTCTGCCCAACAGCGTGTTCTCAGTTCTGCGGGCAAGCACGCCCTCTTGCCTTGGCCCCGGGAGCAAAGTCCCGAGCGAGCACTCGACTCAGTGCAATGCACCCGGAAGGACGCTCTCGCTCGTCTTTCAAGGAGCGATTCCTAACAGCACAAGCAGCAGAGGCACAAACTGCATGACGAGAAGGGACAACGTAGAACACGTCTCTGTCCTGGCACATTTTCGTGTGCGAAACTTCCCTCCGGGTCTTCGGGCCTTGCGAAGCTCCGTGTACTGCGAGCGCTGCTACTCGCAGCTGAGAAGGACCGTGGAGCTAGCGGCGAATTCGGAGAGCTCTTCGCTGCACTGCGCCGCTCGCAAGCGGCTTCGTTCTTCGCCTTCTGCCGTCCGGCGAGAGCTGAACTCCGGCGGTCAGTTGCAGCTCTGCCCAACAGCGTGTTCTCAGTTCTGCGGGCAAGCACGCCCTCTTGCCTTGGCCCCGAGAGCAAAGTCCCGAGCGAGCACTCGACTCAGTGCAATGCACCCGGAAGGACGCTCTCGCTCGTCTTTCAAGGAGCGATTCCTAACAGCACAAGCAGCAGAGGCACAAACTGCATGACGAGAAGGGACAACGTAGAACACGTCTCTGTCCTGGCACATTTCCGTGTGCCATACTTCCCTCCGGGTCTTCGGGCCTTGCGAAGCTCCGTGTACTGCGAGCGCTGCTACTCGCAGCTGAGAAGGACCGTGGAGCTAGCGGCGAATTCGGAGAGCTCTTCGCTGCACTGCGCCGCTCGCAAGCGGCTTCGTTCTTCGCCTTCTGCCGTCCGGCGACAGCTGAACTCCGGCGGTCAGTTGCAGCTCTGCCCAACAGCGTGTTCTCAGTTCTGCGGGCAAGCACGCCCTCTTGCCTTGGCCCCGAGAGCAAAGTCCCGAGCGAGCACTCGACTCAGTGCAATGCACCCGGAAGGACGCTCTCGCTCGTCTTTCAAGGAGCGATTCCTAACAGCACAAGCAGCAGAGGCACAAACTGCATGACGAGAAGGGACAACGTAGAACACGTCTCTGTCCTGGCACATTTTCGTGTGCGATACTTCCCTCCGGGTCTTCGGGCCTTGCGAAGCTCCGTGTACTGCGAGCGCTGCTACTCGCAGCTGAGAAGGACCGTGGAGCTAGCGGCGAATTCGGAGAGCTCTTCGCTGCACTGCGCCGCTCGCAAGCGGCTTCGTTCTTCGCCTTCTGCCGTCCGGCGACAGCTGAACTCCGGCGGTCAGTTGCAGCTCTGCCCAACAGCGTGTTCTCAGTTCTGCGGGCAAGCACGCCCTCTTGCCTTGGCCCCGGGAGCAAAGTCCCGAGCGAGCACTCGACTCAGTGCAATGCACCCGGAAGGACGCTCTCGCTCGTCTTTCAAGGAGCGATTCCTAACAGCACAAGCAGCAGAGGCACAAACTGCATGACGAGAAGGGACAACGTAGAACACGTCTCTGTCCTGGCACATTTTCGTGTGCGATACTTCCCTCCGGGTCTTCGGGCCTTGCGAAGCTCCGTGTACTGCGAGCGCTGCTACTCGCAGCTGAGAAGGACCGTGGAGCTAGCGGCGAATTCGGAGAGCTCTTCGCTGCACTGCGCCGCTCGCAAGCGGCTTCGTTCTTCGCCTTCTGCCGTCCGGCGACAGCTGAACTCCGGCGGTCAGTTGCAGCTCTGCCCAACAGCGTGTTCTCAGTTCTGCGGGCAAGCACGCCCTCTTGCCTTGGCCCCGGGAGCAAAGTCCCGAGCGAGCACTCGACTCAGTGCAATGCACCCGGAAGGACGCTCTCGCTCGTCTTTCAAGGAGCGATTCCTAACAGCACAAGCAGCAGAGGCACAAACTGCATGACGAGAAGGGACAACGTAGAACACGTCTCTGTCCTGGCACATTTCCGTGTGCCATACTTCCCTCCGGGTCTTCGGGCCTTGCGAAGCTCCGTGTACTGCGAGCGCTGCTACTCGCAGCTGAGAAGGACCGTGGAGCTAGCGGCGAATTCGGAGAGCTCTTCGCTGCACTGCGCCGCTCGCAAGCGGCTTCGTTCTTCGCCTTCTGCCGTCCGGCGACAGCTGAACTCCGGCGGTCAGTTGCAGCTCTGCCCAACAGCGTGTTCTCAGTTCTGCGGGCAAGCACGCCCTCTTGCCTTGGCCCCGGGAGCAAAGTCCCGAGCGAGCACTCGACTCAGTGCAATGCACCCGGAAGGACGCTCTCGCTCGTCTTTCAAGGAGCGATTCCTAACAGCACAAGCAGCAGAGGCACAAACTGCATGACGAGAAGGGACAACGTAGAACACGTCTCTGTCCTGGCACATTTTCGTGTGCGATACTTCCCTCCGGGTCTTCGGGCCTTGCGAAGCTCCGTGTACTGCGAGCGCTGCTACTCGCAGCTCAGAAGGACCGTGGAGCTAGCGGCGAATTCGGAGAGCTCTTCGCTGCACTGCGCCGCTCGCAAGCGGCTTCGTTCTTCGCCTTCTGCCGTCCGGCGACAGCTGAACTCCGGCGGTCAGTTGCAGCTCTGCCCAACAGCGTGTTCTCAGTTCTGCGGGCAAGCACGCCCTCTTGCCTTGGCCCCGGGAGCAAAGTCCCGAGCGAGCACTCGACTCAGTGCAATGCACCCGGAAGGACGCTCTCGCTCGTCTTTCAAGGAGCGATTCCTAACAGCACAAGCAGCAGAGGCACAAACTGCATGACGAGAAGGGACAACGTAGAACACGTCTCTGTCCTGGCACATTTCCGTGTGCCATACTTCCCTCCGGGTCTTCGGGCCTTGCGAAGCTCCGTGTACTGCGAGCGCTGCTACTCGCAGCTGAGAAGGACCGTGGAGCTAGCGGCGAATTCGGAGAGCTCTTCGCTGCACTGCGCCGCTCGCAAGCGGCTTCGTTCTTCGCCTTCTGCCGTCCGGCGACAGCTGAACTCCGGCGGTCAGTTGCAGCTCTGCCCAACAGCGTGTTCTCAGTTCTGCGGGCAAGCACGCCCTCTTGCCTTGGCCCCGAGAGCAAAGTCCCGAGCGAGCACTCGACTCAGTGCAATGCACCCGGAAGGACGCTCTCGCTCGTCTTTCAAGGAGCGATTCCTAACAGCACAAGCAGCAGAGGCACAAACTGCATGACGAGAAGGGACAACGTAGAACACGTCTCTGTCCTGGCACATTTCCGTGTGCCATACTTCCCTCCGGGTCTTCGGGCCTTGCGAAGCTCCGTGTACTGCGAGCGCTGCTACTCGCAGCTGAGAAGGACCGTGGAGCTAGCGGCGAATTCGGAGAGCTCTTCGCTGCACTGCGCCGCTCGCAAGCGGCTTCGTTCTTCGCCTTCTGCCGTCCGGCGACAGCTGAACTCCGGCGGTCAGTTGCAGCTCTGCCCAACAGCGTGTTCTCAGTTCTGCGGGCAAGCACGCCCTCTTGCCTTGGCCCCGAGAGCAAAGTCCCGAGCGAGCACTCGACTCAGTGCAATGCACCCGGAAGGACGCTCTCGCTCGTCTTTCAAGGAGCGATTCCTAACAGCACAAGCAGCAGAGGCACAAACTGCATGACGAGAAGGGACAACGTAGAACACGTCTCTGTCCTGGCAAATTTCCGTGTGCGATACTTCCCTCCGGGTCTTCGGGCCTTGCGAAGCTCCGTGTACTGCGAGCGCTGCTACTCGCAGCTGAGAAGGACCGTGGAGCTAGCGGCGAATTCGGAGAGCTCTTCGCTGCACTGCGCCGCTCGCAAGCGGCTTCGTTCTTCGCCTTCTGCCGTCCGGCGACAGCTGAACTCCGGCGGTCAGTTGCAGCTCTGCCCAACAGCGTGTTCTCAGTTCTGCGGGCAAGCACGCCCTCTTGCCTTGGCCCCGAGAGCAAAGTCCCGAGCGAGCACTCGACTCAGTGCAATGCACCCGGAAGGACGCTCTCGCTCGTCTTTCAAGGAGCGATTCCTAACAGCACAAGCAGCAGAGGCACAAACTGCATGACGAGAAGGGACAACGTAGAACACGTCTCTGTCCTGGCACATTTCCGTGTGCCATACTTCCCTCCGGGTCTTCGGGCCTTGCGAAGCTCCGTGTACTGCGAGCGCTGCTACTCGCAGCTGAGAAGGACCGTGGAGCTAGCGGCGAATTCGGAGAGCTCTTCGCTGCACTGCGCCGCTCGCAAGCGGCTTCGTTCTTCGCCTTCTGCCGTCCGGCGACAGCTGAACTCCGGCGGTCAGTTGCAGCTCTGCCCAACAGCGTGTTCTCAGTTCTGCGGGCAAGCACGCCCTCTTGCCTTGGCCCCGAGAGCAAAGTCCCGAGCGAGCACTCGACTCAGTGCAATGCACCCGGAAGGACGCTCTCGCTCGTCTTTCAAGGAGCGATTCCTAACAGCACAAGCAGCAGAGGCACAAACTGCATGACGAGAAGGGACAACGTAGAACACGTCTCTGTCCTGGCACATTTTCGTGTGCGATACTTCCCTCCGGGTCTTCGGGCCTTGCGAAGCTCCGTGTACTGCGAGCGCTGCTACTCGCAGTTGAGAAGGACCGTGGAGCTAGCGGCGAATTCGGAGAGCTCTTCGCTGCACTGCGCCGCTCGCAAGCGGCTTCGTTCTTCGCCTTCTGCCGTCCGGCGAGAGCTGAACTCCGGCGGTCAGTTGCAGCTCTGCCCAACAGCGTGTTCTCAGTTCTGCGGGCAAGCACGCCCTCTTGCCTTGGCCCCGAGAGCAAAGTCCCGAGCGAGCACTCGACTCAGTGCAATGCACCCGGAAGGACGCTCTCGCTCGTCTTTCAAGGAGCGATTCCTAACAGCACAAGCAGCAGAGGCACAAACTGCATGACGAGAAGGGACAACGTAGAACACGTCTCTGTCCTGGCACATTTCCGTGTGCCATACTTCCCTCCGGGTCTTCGGGCCTTGCGAAGCTCCGTGTACTGCGAGCGCTGCTACTCGCAGCTCAGAAGGACCGTGGAGCTAGCGGCGAATTCGGAGAGCTCTTCGCTGCACTGCGCCGCTCGCAAGCGGCTTCGTTCTTCGCCTTCTGCCGTCCGGCGACAGCTGAACTCCGGCGGTCAGTTGCAGCTCTGCCCAACAGCGTGTTCTCAGTTCTGCGGGCAAGCACGCCCTCTTGCCTTGGCCCCGGGAGCAAAGTCCCGAGCGAGCACTCGACTCAGTGCAATGCACCCGGAAGGACGCTCTCGCTCGTCTTTCAAGGAGCGATTCCTAACAGCACAAGCAGCAGAGGCACAAACTGCATGACGAGAAGGGACAACGTAGAACACGTCTCTGTCCTGGCACATTTTCGTGTGCGAAACTTCCCTCCGGGTCTTCGGGCCTTGCGAAGCTCCGTGTACTGCGAGCGCTGCTACTCGCAGCTGAGAAGGACCGTGGAGCTAGCGGCGAATTCGGAGAGCTCTTCGCTGCACTGCGCCGCTCGCAAGCGGCTTCGTTCTTCGCCTTCTGCCGTCCGGCGAGAGCTGAACTCCGGCGGTCAGTTGCAGCTCTGCCCAACAGCGTGTTCTCAGTTCTGCGGGCAAGCACGCCCTCTTGCCTTGGCCCCGGGAGCAAAGTCCCGAGCGAGCACTCGACTCAGTGCAATGCACCCGGAAGGACGCTCTCGCTCGTCTTTCAAGGAGCGATTCCTAACAGCACAAGCAGCAGAGGCACAAACTGCATGACGAGAAGGGACAACGTAGAACACGTCTCTGTCCTGGCACATTTTCGTGTGCGAAACTTCCCTCCGGGTCTTCGGGCCTTGCGAAGCTCCGTGTACTGCGAGCGCTGCTACTCGCAGCTGAGAAGGACCGTGGAGCTAGCGGCGAATTCGGAGAGCTCTTCGCTGCACTGCGCCGCTCGCAAGCGGCTTCGTTCTTCGCCTTCTGCCGTCCGGCGAGAGCTGAACTCCGGCGGTCAGTTGCAGCTCTGCCCAACAGCGTGTTCTCAGTTCTGCGGGCAAGCACGCCCTCTTGCCTTGGCCCCGAGAGCAAAGTCCCGAGCGAGCACTCGACTCAGTGCAATGCACCCGGAAGGACGCTCTCGCTCGTCTTTCAAGGAGCGATTCCTAACAGCACAAGCAGCAGAGGCACAAACTGCATGACGAGAAGGGACAACGTAGAACACGTCTCTGTCCTGGCACATTTTCCGTGTGCCATACTTCCCTCCGGGTCTTCGGGCCTTGCGAAGCTCCGTGTACTGCGAGCGCTGCTACTCGCAGCTGAGAAGGACCGTGGAGCTAGCGGCGAATTCGGAGAGCTCTTCGCTGCACTGCGCCGCTCGCAAGCGGCTTCGTTCTTCGCCTTCTGCCGTCCGGCGACAGCTGAACTCCGGCGGTCAGTTGCAGCTCTGCCCAACAGCGTGTTCTCAGTTCTGCGGGCAAGCACGCCCTCTTGCCTTGGCCCCGAGAGCAAAGTCCCGAGCGAGCACTCGACTCAGTGCAATGCACCCGGAAGGACGCTCTCGCTCGTCTTTCAAGGAGCGATTCCTAACAGCACAAGCAGCAGAGGCACAAACTGCATGACGAGAAGGGACAACGTAGAACACGTCTCTGTCCTGGCACATTTTCGTGTGCGATACTTCCCTCCGGGTCTTCGGGCCTTGCGAAGCTCCGTGTACTGCGAGCGCTGCTACTCGCAGCTGAGAAGGACCGTGGAGCTAGCGGCGAATTCGGAGAGCTCTTCGCTGCACTGCGCCGCTCGCAAGCGGCTTCGTTCTTCGCCTTCTGCCGTCCGGCGACAGCTGAACTCCGGCGGTCAGTTGCAGCTCTGCCCAACAGCGTGTTCTCAGTTCTGCGGGCAAGCACGCCCTCTTGCCTTGGCCCCGGGAGCAAAGTCCCGAGCGAGCACTCGACTCAGTGCAATGCACCCGGAAGGACGCTCTCGCTCGTCTTTCAAGGAGCGATTCCTAACAGCACAAGCAGCAGAGGCACAAACTGCATGACGAGAAGGGACAACGTAGAACACGTCTCTGTCCTGGCACATTTTCGTGTGCGATACTTCCCTCCGGGTCTTCGGGCCTTGCGAAGCTCCGTGTACTGCGAGCGCTGCTACTCGCAGCTGAGAAGGACCGTGGAGCTAGCGGCGAATTCGGAGAGCTCTTCGCTGCACTGCGCCGCTCGCAAGCGGCTTCGTTCTTCGCCTTCTGCCGTCCGGCGACAGCTGAACTCCGGCGGTCAGTTGCAGCTCTGCCCAACAGCGTGTTCTCAGTTCTGCGGGCAAGCACGCCCTCTTGCCTTGGCCCCGGGAGCAAAGTCCCGAGCGAGCACTCGACTCAGTGCAATGCACCCGGAAGGACGCTCTCGCTCGTCTTTCAAGGAGCGATTCCTAACAGCACAAGCAGCAGAGGCACAAACTGCATGACGAGAAGGGACAACGTAGAACACGTCTCTGTCCTGGCACATTTCCGTGTGCCATACTTCCCTCCGGGTCTTCGGGCCTTGCGAAGCTCCGTGTACTGCGAGCGCTGCTACTCGCAGCTGAGAAGGACCGTGGAGCTAGCGGCGAATTCGGAGAGCTCTTCGCTGCACTGCGCCGCTCGCAAGCGGCTTCGTTCTTCGCCTTCTGCCGTCCGGCGACAGCTGAACTCCGGCGGTCAGTTGCAGCTCTGCCCAACAGCGTGTTCTCAGTTCTGCGGGCAAGCACGCCCTCTTGCCTTGGCCCCGGGAGCAAAGTCCCGAGCGAGCACTCGACTCAGTGCAATGCACCCGGAAGGACGCTCTCGCTCGTCTTTCAAGGAGCGATTCCTAACAGCACAAGCAGCAGAGGCACAAACTGCATGACGAGAAGGGACAACGTAGAACACGTCTCTGTCCTGGCACATTTTCGTGTGCGATACTTCCCTCCGGGTCTTCGGGCCTTGCGAAGCTCCGTGTACTGCGAGCGCTGCTACTCGCAGCTCAGAAGGACCGTGGAGCTAGCGGCGAATTCGGAGAGCTCTTCGCTGCACTGCGCCGCTCGCAAGCGGCTTCGTTCTTCGCCTTCTGCCGTCCGGCGACAGCTGAACTCCGGCGGTCAGTTGCAGCTCTGCCCAACAGCGTGTTCTCAGTTCTGCGGGCAAGCACGCCCTCTTGCCTTGGCCCCGGGAGCAAAGTCCCGAGCGAGCACTCGACTCAGTGCAATGCACCCGGAAGGACGCTCTCGCTCGTCTTTCAAGGAGCGATTCCTAACAGCACAAGCAGCAGAGGCACAAACTGCATGACGAGAAGGGACAACGTAGAACACGTCTCTGTCCTGGCACATTTTCGTGTGCGAAACTTCCCTCCGGGTCTTCGGGCCTTGCGAAGCTCCGTGTACTGCGAGCGCTGCTACTCGCAGCTGAGAAGGACCGTGGAGCTAGCGGCGAATTCGGAGAGCTCTTCGCTGCACTGCGCCGCTCGCAAGCGGCTTCGTTCTTCGCCTTCTGCCGTCCGGCGACAGCTGAACTCCGGCGGTCAGTTGCAGCTCTGCCCAACAGCGTGTTCTCAGTTCTGCGGGCAAGCACGCCCTCTTGCCTTGGCCCCGGGAGCAAAGTCCCGAGCGAGCACTCGACTCAGTGCAATGCACCCGGAAGGACGCTCTCGCTCGTCTTTCAAGGAGCGATTCCTAACAGCACAAGCAGCAGAGGCACAAACTGCATGACGAGAAGGGACAACGTAGAACACGTCTCTGTCCTGGCACATTTTCGTGTGCGAAACTTCCCTCCGGGTCTTCGGGCCTTGCGAAGCTCCGTGTACTGCGAGCGCTGCTACTCGCAGCTGAGAAGGACCGTGGAGCTAGCGGCGAATTCGGAGAGCTCTTCGCTGCACTGCGCCGCTCGCAAGCGGCTTCGTTCTTCGCCTTCTGCCGTCCGGCGAGAGCTGAACTCCGGCGGTCAGTTGCAGCTCTGCCCAACAGCGTGTTCTCAGTTCTGCGGGCAAGCACGCCCTCTTGCCTTGGCCCCGGGAGCAAAGTCCCGAGCGAGCACTCGACTCAGTGCAATGCACCCGGAAGGACGCTCTCGCTCGTCTTTCAAGGAGCGATTCCTAACAGCACAAGCAGCAGAGGCACAAACTGCATGACGAGAAGGGACAACGTAGAACACGTA